>NC_142744.1:1877500-2022500 GCF_051943395.1 Hippocampus bargibanti | reverse complement strand
GACATATTTGATGCAACAGGGCCTTCAGAACTGAATGTGAAGGCGTCTAGGTCAATTTCAGCCTACTCTGCTGGCCTAAAAATGTCGGAATCACAGACTCGTATAAAAAGTGGTGTGATTCACTACAAGTCCACTAGAGGGTAGCGTTAGCCAGGAAATAAGGCCTGCGAGAAGGCCTTGATGTCGCCAACTCCAAATCGGATTGGTTCAAGCAACAGTTTGATCGACATATTTGATGCAACAGGGCCTTCGGAAGTGATTGTGAAGGCGTTTCGGTCGATTTCAGCCTTCTCTGCTGGCCTAAAAATGTCGGAATCACAGACTCGTATAAAAAGTGGTGTGATTCACTACAAGTCCACTAGAGGGTAGCGTTAGCCAGGAAATAAGGCCTGCGAGAAGGCCTTGATGTCGCCAACTCCAAATCGGATTGGTTCAAGCAACAGTTTGATCGACATATTTGATGCAACAGGGCCTTCGGAAGTGATTGTGAAGGCGTTTCGGTCGATTTCAGCCTTCTCTGCTGGCCTAAAAATGTCAGAATCACAGACTCGTATAAAAAGTGTGGTGTGATTCACTACAAGTCCACTAGAGGGTAGCGTTAGCCAGGAAATAAGGCCTGCGAGAAGGCCTTGGTGTCGCCAACTCCAAATCGGATTGGTTCAAGCAACAGTTTGATCGACATATTTGATGCAACAGGGCCTTCGGAAGTGATTGTGAAGGCGTTTCGGTCGATTTCAGCCTTCTCTGCTGGCCTAAAAATGTCAGAATCACAGACTCGTATAAAAAGTGTGGTGTGATTCACTACAAGTCCACTAGAGGGTAGCGTTAGCCAGGAAATAAGGCCTGCGAGAAGGCCTTGGTGTCGCCAACTCCAAATCGGATTGGTTCAAGCAACAGTTTGATCGACATATTTGATGCAACAGGGCCTTCGGAACTGATTGTGAAGGCGTTTCGGTCGATTTCAGCCTTCTCTGCTGGCCTAAAAATGTCGGAATCACAGACTCGTATAAAAAGTGTGGTGTGATTCACTACAAGTCCACTAGAGGGTAGCGTTAGCCAGGAAATAAGGCCTGCGAGAAGGCGTTGATGTCGCCAACTCCAAATCGGATTGGTTCAAGCAACAGTTTGATCGACATATTTGATGCAACAGGGCCTTCGGAACTGATTGTGAAGGCGTTTCGGTCGATTTCAGCCTTCTCTGCTGGCCTAAAAATGTCGGAATCACAGACTCGTATAAAAAGTGTGGTGTTTTTATTTATTTTTTTAACCAATCCGATTTGGAGTTGGTGACACCAAGGCCTTCTCTGAGGCCTTATTCCCAGGCTAACGCTACCCTCTTGTGGTACATGCTAATGTTCTATTTGGCTTCTCTTCATTCGATAGGTGTCTTGAAGTCCGATGTTGCGTCGTCGTAACGGCTCTCCTGGTTGAAAACGAGCGAACTTTACAGTCGACTAATGAACGTTATCCAACTAGCGCGCAGCGCTACGCATGCGATACCGAAAACGAACGTCGCGGTCGGGCTGGGGGATACCGAGGCCTGCGCGACTGGCATCAGGAACCGCGTCAGGTTGTCCGGCTTCGAGTCGCAAATCAAAGTACAGCAGCAGTAAACACACAAACTGCTTGATCTCGTTGACGGCGAAAAAACGTCCGGGGCAGATGGACGCCCCCGAGCCAAACGGCATCAGGTAGTGGCGAAGTTTGCGCCTGTTTTTGAAGAATTCGGTCTGACGGGCGAAGCGGTCGTAGCAAAATGTCTGAAGGGACAGAAAAAATACAAATACAGTGATATCTCAGCTTACGAACTTAATTGGTTTTCAGAAAATGGGAGTAAAGCGAAAAGTGTGTCTGCCAAACATTTATTTCCCATAAGAAACCATTAAAAATGAGAATAATCCGTTCCCAGGTTCCCATAAAACCTAATTTTCTACTAAATAAACCTTAAAGCTACACACAATATGCCTTATTTTATGTATAATAAATGTTCTATTGTATTATAATTAAAGAAAGAAACTGTACTATATAATAAAGTTGTTTTATTGACCTTTGTGATGGTCGTTAATGCCTCTTGATGATATCCGAGTGAAAATGCCGTGCTTTCTCAGCGATAATACCCTCATCACACTGTCCCCTGCTAGCTGCTATTCGTTAATCCAAATCAACAGAAGTTTTTCAACCTCTTCTATTGCCTGAGACCGTTGCTTAGACAACACGGAAACACCCTTAGCCACATGTAGCAATGGTGGACTTAGCATACTGGTACTGGGACGCTAAGTCACACAAACGCACACCTCGTTGGTGTTTTTCGATGATCTCCTTCTTCTGCTTGACCGTCATTTTCTTTTGTGTCTTCTTCGGCTTAACGCTAGCCTGTGGTGAGGTCTTTTTCAGTCCCATAATAGCAATAGTACTACACTCGATAACAAACCACGTCTGCACTCAAGGAAAGGTGGTGATGAAAACTATGTCCGCCATCCACTGTGGCGCTGTTCGACCATGTGGTTTGGTGTTAATCCGCCGAAAACTAGTACGCCAGCCACCTGCGTGGTTTGGTTCGTCTGCCGAAAACTACTTTGTATGCTAAGATTATATTCTCGCGAATTTAATGTTCGCAAGACGAAACGTTCGTTAGCTAAAGCGTTCGTAAGCCGAGGTATCATTGTAATGGAAAATATCGGGCTAAAGACATGACCGACCGGTGGCGGCGAACGTTACCTGCGGTTGGTCGTAAACGGCGGCGTCCATGTGGACGCTCCTCGGGTACAACGCCACAATGTCGCCTTTCCTCACTGCAAGGACACGCTCATTGGCCAGACATAGAGTCAGGTCCTCCTGAGCGACTCGGATGTTAATCGAGGCCGAGGACAAGCGCAGGCTCTCGTGGACGGCGCTTTCTGAGGACCCGCGGGAAGTCAAGCTTGGTTCGTCTGACCCAAAAATGAAGAACGCGACCACGGGAAACTTCCTACCCAGAAGAATCATCTGGTCCAGTTGCTCCGCGCTAAGCGCTAAGTCTGCGCCGGCGTTGAATTTGTGTCCGCTGCTCTCCAGAACGCTTCGGATTTCCTTGTGGATAGCGCGCAACGCCACCGGATGCCTCAGCAGGTGGTACGCCGCCCAGAAGCTAGCTGGCGCCGTATTAGCTACCGATGCCCACAACATGGCCAAATGGTGCCCTGAAAAACGACGGCGGCAAAACATTTAGCCAAGATGGTGGTGACCAACTGATGAAAAGTACAGTCCAACCTGGGTTTTCGAACGTCTTGGTTCTCGTCCAATTCGGTTTTTGACCCAAAATTTCAGTTTTTTTTACGTATGCTTCGGTTTACAACCGCAAATATGGGAAATATTTTGGTTTTCCATCAAATCGGTTTTCGAACATGTTTCTGGAACGGAGTACAGTGATACCTTGGCTTACAAACTTAATTGGTTCCCAGACAGAGTGTGTAAGGTGAAAAATGTATATCCCAAAAATTAATTTCCCATAAGAAACCATTAAAATGAGAATAATCAGTTCCCAGGTCCCCATAAAGCACAATTTTCTACTTTCTAAGAGCCTTAAAACTACACAAAATATACATTATTTTATGTATAATAAATGCGCTATGGTATTATAGTTAAATAAATAAACTGTACTGTATAATAAAGTGGTTTTATTTACCTTTGTGATGGTCGTTGATGGCTTGATGGAATGAAGTGGCCGGTTTCATCATCATTAAACACTGAGGAATGATTCCTTGTAGGTGCTTTCTCCGCCATCATTTTACCTAGTTCCTCATCAATTGTGTTCTGTTTAGCTGCGTTGATAGCTTTTTGCATCAAGTGTACAGATGGATTGTGCGGGTTATTTGTGGAGCCTGATTGATGGGATATTTTAACCTTGCAGTCTACACTGCTTTTATTATCAAAGTTGAAACGAGTCCAAATTTCCCAGTTTTCTATCCATTTTCTCACTCTCGGTCTGTCGTGTGCCTGACTCTTTAATGTTTAATCCCCCCCCCCCCTCCTCACTGCTGCGTTTTTGACCAATCACGTGGCTTTAACCAAAGACTGGGGGCGAGGAATAGAGGACAAAAACAGTCGGCTGCCATTTTCATGTTAGGAGAACGGGCTCGTTCGCGAACGACATATCACTCATGGTGGCAGCTCCGTGTGTATCCCGAAAAATAGTTTGTATGCCAAGGTAAACTTTTTAGAAATGTAACGTTCGTAAACCGAAAAGTTCGTAAGCCAAGGGGTTCGTAAACCGAGGTATCACTGTATTGCCGAAAACCCTGATTTGACCATAGTCAAAGATTTAAAGTGACCAGCTTTGTCGGCGTCGCCTAGGATGGGGTGGCGCTCCAGGAGTTCGACGCGGCGCCGGATGAAGTGCGAAGCGCCCGCCCAAGCGGACATCCTGGTCGGCGCCAAGTAGCCAAACAGTTTCCGGCGGATCTCGCCGACGCCGGCGAGCAACCAGATGGGAACCATCGCGATGAGCAGCGGGAAGGCGTGGTCGAAACGGACGAACAAGGCCTTCAGCTGTCCCGCGTCGGCGTGGCGAAGGCCCTCCGCCGGGTGTCCGTATAACGTCAGGAAGGTGGCCTCCAAGGTGACCTCCACGCAAAAGTCGTACAAGCCTCGCGTGCGCCAGGCGCCGCCCGGGCGCAGGTGGTCCTGGCGGAAGATCATCATCAGGTTTCCCATCATGCTCTGCGTTAACGTCGACAGCTGTTTCCCGTGGAGGAGGCGGAAGGCCCGCCTGATCTGCTCCGGAAGGCCCGGAAAGCTTTCTTCGGAGAGGGGCGGGTAGCCGAAAGCCGCCGGCGCCGCCCGCCGGCTGAACTCTTGGAAGTCCAAACGGCGTTGTTCTTTGATGATGGACGGGTACATCAGAGGGTTCATCACGAAGGTCATGTAGCGACCTGCCGAGGGGGGTCCAAGTCACTTGCGCTCAATCATGAGGTGGACTTATCAGGTGAGGACGGACTTGTGGACAAACCTGCCATGTGAACGGTAAAAACGTCTCCAAAGATCTTCTGCTGCTCCATCAGGAACTTGTGAGCGTCCTTCCTGAACTCCAAAGCTTTCCCCAAGAATGGAATCCAGCCATTGATCAGCGGAGGTTCGCCCGCAACACTGACACACACAGCACGCACATTAATTTACAGACGCTCCCCTACTTACGAACATTCAAGTTACAACTGTACATACGACCATTTTTGTAGTAACATATGTAGTATTCTCTCCAGTTGTACACGTACGTCTCTTTATTATAATAATAATAATAATAATAATAATAATAATACATTTCATTCATAAGCGCCTTTCAAAACTCTCAAGGTCACTTTACAGTCACATGCTAAGTTTTTCTTTGGGTGAGCAGCGGCAACGACACTCGCCAGCGTTCACTCAACCCGGAAGTAACTCAAATAGATAGAAAGCTAGCTCACTAGCTAATATCTAGCTAGATAGATTAATATCAAGCTAGACAGCAAATAGAGAGCTAGCTAGTTGCTTTATCGAGCAGATATTTTTTTCAATGTTTATATTTCAGTACAACCCAATACATGTTACTTATACAAGCCTTAAACATACTTACATAACCCTTAAATCTACTTATATAAGCCTTAAACATATATTCCATAAAAAATATAGCAGAGAAGCAAATTACGAACAAATTCAACTTACGAACGACCATTCGGAACGTATCTCGTTCGTAAGTTGGGGAGCGTCTGTACACCCCAATACAGGTTACTTATACAAGCCTTAAACATACTTATATAAACCTTAAATATACTTACATAAGCCTTAAACATACATTCCATAAAAAAAAAGCACAGAAGCAACTTACGAACGCCTGTTCGGAACGTATCTCGTTCGTAAGTTGGGGAGCGTCTGTACAACCCAATACAGGCTACTTATACAAGCCTTAAACATACTTATATAAACCTTAAATATACTTATATAAGCCTTAAACATACATTCCATACTTAAATATACATTCCATACAAAATGTTGAACAGAAGCAACTTATGAACAAATTCCACTTACGAACGACTGATCCGAACATATCTCGTTCGTAAGTTGGGGAGCGTCTGTACTGTGTTGACAGAAGCTAACAAAATGGCGAACAAAACAAACAAAAAAAATGCACTTATAAAAATCAACTGAAATGACATCATCGTTTTATGAAAACAAACTCAAATGGACAAATGCATGTTTTCTCGTCTTTTATCTCCCATTCTGATGAAATATAAACTTCAATTAATTTTTGCTTTGTTTGCTCCAAATTGAAGAATATGGCGAAATAAATTAGTTAATTCAGACGTAAAAAGACCGACGTGTAACTTATTACCTGAGATACTGTGAAGAAACGAAGAAACTCTTTTTTACTACTTTCTTGAACTACTCTTTTGTAACTTTTGCCAGTAAATTGCGCAACATTGGAGATAAATCCTAACCCACCCCCTACCCCAAACACAATCAGCGCAGTGTTTCCAGATCCACAAACGCTCAAGCTTCTTATCACTTTATCAATGATTAATTTAGGAATCGATCTCAAGGACAAAGTTAGTGAGTTTGACGTCCACGCAGTTGCCAAACGAGCTGGACAACAGTAAAGTATAGCTGTGACGTCACCAGAAAGAGGACGCGTTTCGCCCCACCGACCTGTTCCGCCGACGTCTTCCGAGGAGGACGAGCGCGAAAAAAAGAAGAAGAAGCAACACGCACGCCAGCGGTTGGAGCATCTCGGTGCGTGTCACCCCCCCAAAAATAACAAACAAACACTGATGGCACGACAAGCGTCACTTGGGTTTGGTTGTTTGAAGGCGGGACTTGAAATTCGACTCCACACCGGAAGTAAGACTGCCGCGTTCAGTCACGTGACACACTCGCCTGATTTGAAAATAAAACAAGCGCCACAAGCGTTGCGTTTGTCGACGCAATGAGTTTTATTGTTCAAGGGGGCGAGATTTCTGTTAAACCAAGGGTGTCAAACGACCATGTATAGTATGCATGGTCGTTTGCATTTTTAGCCGAAAAAAACGTCCATGTATAGTAAGGCGTTTTTTGCCGGAAAAAAAACGACCATGTATAGTAAAGCGTTTTTACTGAAAAAAAAAAAAAACGATCATGTATAGTATGGTGATTTTTGCCGAAAAAAACGACCGTGTATAGTAAGGCGTTTTTTTGCCGAAAAAAACGACCATGTATAGTACGGCATTTTTAGCCGGAAAAAAAAACGACCATGTACAGTAAGGCGTTTTTACTGAAAAAAAACATCATGTATAGTAAGGTGATTTTTGCCGAAAAAAAAACTACCATGTATAGTAAGCCGTTTTGACTGAAAAAAAACATCACGTATAGTAAGGTGTTTTTTTGCTGAAAAAAACGACCATGTATAGTATGGCATTTTTTTGCCAACAAAAATGGCCATGTATAGTAAGGCGTTTTTTGCTGAAAAAAACGACCATGTATAGTATGGCATTTTTAGCCGGAAAAAAACGACCATGTATAGTAAGGCGTTTTTACTGAAAAAAAAACATCATGTATAGTAAGGTGATTTTTGCCGAAAAAAAAACGACCATGTATAGTATGGCATTTTTAGCCCTCAAAAACACAGACCATGTATAGTAAAGCGTTTTTACAGAAAAAAACGATCATGGATAGTATGGCATTTTTTTTTGCTGAAAAAAAACGACCATGTATAGTATGGCATTTTTAGCCGGAAGAAAACCAACCTTGTATAGTAGGGTGTTTTTTTTTGCCGGAAAAAAAGACCATGTATAGTAAGGCGTTTTTAGCCGAAAAAAACTACCATGTATAGTAAGGCGTTTTTTTGCTGAAAACACGACCATGTATAGTAAGGCGTTTTTTGCCGAAAAAAAAAAAACCACCATGTATAGTTCTTCATTTTTTTTGCTGAAAAAAACATGTTTAGTATGGCATTTTTACCTGAAAAAAAACACCCTATATAGTAAGGCGATTTTTGCAGAAAAAATGACCATGTATAGTAAGGTGTTTTTTTGCTGAAAGAAAACGACCATGTATGGGAAGACATTTTTTGACCATGTAATAACAGGATGTAGCTCAGTGGTAGAGCACATGCTATGCAAACATGAGGTCCCGTGTTCAATGTCGAGCATCTCCACTTGGTGTTTTTGCAATTTTCCCCATTATATCTTTTTTCTTAGCTCAACCATGTATATGGTAAGGCGTTTTTTTTGCCGAAAAAAAAAACGACCATGTAAAGTAAGCCGTTTTTTCACACAAAAAAACAACCATGTATAGTAAGGCGATTTTTGCGGAAAAAAACGACCATGTATAGTAAGGCGTTTTTTCCAGAAAAAAACCGACCATGTATAGTAAGGCGTTTTTTTGCTGTAAAAAAACGAGCATGGTATAGTAAGGCGTTTTTTTGCGTTAAAAAATGACCATGTATAGTAAGGCCTTTTTAGCGTGAAAAAAACGACCATGCATAGTAAGGTGTTTTTTTTGCTGAAAAAACGACCATGTATAGTAAGGCGTTTTTTTGCTGAAAAAAAACGACCATGTATAGTAAGGCGTTTTTTGCGGAAAAAAAAACGACCATGTATAGTAAGGTGTTTTTTGCCGAAAATAACGATCATGTATAGTAAGGCATTTTTAGCCGAAAAAAAACGACCATGTATAGTAAGGCGTTTTTTTGCTGAAAAAAACGCCCATGTATAGTAAGGCGTTTTTTTGCGGAAAAAAAAACGACCATGTATAGTAAGGTGTTTTTTGCCGAAAATAACGATCATGTATAGTAAGGCATTTTTAGCCGAAAAAAACGACCATGTATAGTAAGGCGTTTTTTTGCTGAAAAAAACGACCATGTATAGTAAGGCGTTTTTAGCGTGAAAAAAACGACCATGTATAGTAAGGCGTTTTTTACCGAAAAAAAACGACCATGTATAGTAAGGTGTTTTTTGCCGAAAATAACGATCATGTATAGTAAGGCATTTTTAGCCGAAAAAAAACGACCATGTATAGTAAGGCGTTTTTTTGCTGAAAAAAACGACCATGTATAGTAAGGCGTTTTTAGCGTGAAAAAAACTACCATGCATAGTAAGGTGTTTTTTTTGCTGAAAAAACGACCATGTATAGTAAGGCGTTTTTAGCGTGAAAAAAACGCCCATGTATAGTAAGGCGTTTTTTGCGAAAAAAAAAACGACCATGTATAGTAAGGTGTTTTTTGCCGAAAACAACGATCATGTATAGTAAGGCATTTTTAGCCGAAAAAAACGACCATGTATAGTAAGGCGTTTTTAGCGTGAAAAAAAACGACCATGTATAGTAAGGCGTTTTTAGCGTGAAAAAAACGACCATGTATAGTAAGGCCTTTTTAGCGTGAAAAAAAACGACCATGTATAGTAAGGCGTTTTTTTGCGGAAAAAAAAAACGACCATGTATAGTAAGGTGTTTTTTGCCGAAAATAACGATCATGTATAGTAAGGCATTTTTAGCCGAAAAAAACGACCATGTATAGTAAGGCGTTTTTTTGCTGAAAAAAACGACCATGTATAGTAAGGCGTTTTTTTGCTGAAAAACACGACCATGTATAGTAAGGCGTTTTTAGCGTGAAAACAACGCCCATGCATAGTAAGGCGTTTTTTTGCGGAAAAAAAAACGACCATGTATAGTAAGGTGTTTTTTTGCCGAAAATAACGATCATGTATAGTAAGGCATTTTTAGCCGAAAAAAAACGACCATGTATAGTAAGGCGTTTTTTTTGCTGAAAAAACAACTATGTAGAGGAAGGCGTTTTTTTTGCTGAAAAGAAATGACCATGTACAGTAAGGCGTTTTTTGCCCTACATTTCTTCATAGCTTATCCTTTGCTACATTGTCCATAAATATAAGCCCCGCCCCCAAAATAACTCACATCAGGACTCAGTATAATAAGGAGAGATTTCTAATTTATTGGCAGCAAAGACATAAAAGCAAAGGAAAGAGAACCAGTGAGCATTAGCGGCTCATTATCTTCCATCAATCATGAACATTTACGCATCGTCAACAAAGCGGCGGGAATATTGACGACGACGACGACGACGGCCACCTTCATCAGCGACGCCATTTTGAGGGCGGGGCTTCGGGCAGGCCGCCGCCTCACATTTGCTTGACATGATGCTAGCCAAAAAAAAAAAAAGCTGAATTTTTGTTCGTAAACTTCCATTAAAAGTGACTAGTCGTTAAAAAGTTTCTTTCCAAGCGACTTCCTGTCTGCTCGAGAACTTATGGAGGGGGAATGGGGGAAAAGGAAGTAAAGCTAACAAGGGCTAAACTACCGAGCGTGACGATTACAGCAGCTGTCTTGGCTAAAAGACGGCTAACGAACAAACCACGAACTATATGGTTTTTGTACATCGGCTAGCGTCTTTCTTTTTTTGCGCATTTACAACGTTTTCGTCGTCTTCGTCAGCAAAGAAAGAAATCGGAATTTCCAACTTCCAAATCAACCCAACCACTGCGGGGGGTCCTCGCTCACCCGCGGATTTGCCAAAGACACAAAAAAGGCGATGAAAAACTCTCGCGTGGACAAACTCGTCCTGCCGATCCACTGGTGTGTGTGTGTTTGTTGTATATGTGTGTGTCCATCTGTTTGGTTAGCGATGTTAGCATGCGCGCGGTTCCGCAACGCCCGTCCGTCCGTCATTGGCATGGGCCCGCCCCCCCTTTCAGCGGAGGCGACCTGGTCATCCGGGTGGAGAGTCTCATCCTGGTATTTTGATTTTTTTTAGGTCGGCGAGGTGATGTTGGGGAGGTGGTCGTGCCTCCCCCGAACCTCCCGCGTCCACCAACGGTCGCTGGTGTTGGTCAAAGTGTGGCAGCCATGATGTGGATGATGTCACGGCGCGGGCTTTTTCAATGCGGCGGGTTCATGGTGCCGTGACCTCGCTGTTGTTTTTGCTTCTGCTGCTGCAGGAGCTGCTCCAGCGCCGACGGGCCGGGTTGCATCATGGAGCTGGACCAAATCGACTGAGGGAGGAACAGAAGAGACAATATGGTGTCACAAAATGGACGACACACAAGACAAATAATGCGCTTTGAAATACATACGCAGATCTATGACATGCGACAATTTAAAATTTGGGTTCAGATATTAGCAAGTATCGTGGCGCTTGACATGCTTGATTTGCTTTCGCGGGCCGAATAAAATGATGTGGCGGGCCGCATTTGGCCCCCGGGCCTTGACTTTGACACCTGTGATATAAGCGATTAGCCAGAGAGCTGAATAGAATAGAATAAAATAGAAAGAGGACGCTTGCTCGCTAATTGGCTCAGTCGTTAGCTAGCTCGGGCGCTAGCTAGCTCGGACGCTAGCTAGCTCGGTCGTGAGCTAGGTCTCGCTATCTAGCTCGGATGTTAGCCAGCTCAGTCACTAGCTAACTCGGTCACTAGCTAGCACGGTCGCTATCTTGCTCAGATGTTAGCTAGCTCGGTCGAGAGTTAACTCGGTTGCTAGCTATCTTAGACACTAGCTAACTCAGTCGCTAGCTAACTCGGACGCTAGCGACCTCGGACGCTAGCTACCTCGGACGCTAGCTACCTCGGACGCTAGCTAGCCTGATCAAACTAGCATGATCGCTATCACTAGCTAGCTCGATCAAGCTAGCTCAATCGCTAGCTAGCTCGATCGCCAACTAGCTCAATCGCTAGCTAGCGCGATCGCCATCAAGCTAGTTGCCGATCGAGCTAGCGCGATCGCCAGCTAGCTCAGTTGCTAGCTAGCTCGGTCGCTAGCTAGCTTGGTCGCTCGCTAGCTTGGTAGATGAGCATGGAATTTCACAAATTTGATTTGCTCTCACGGGCCGAATGAAATGATGTGGCGGGCCAGATTTGGCCCTCGGGCCTTGCTTTTGACACCAGTGACGTAAAAGCCTATTTATTTCATTATACTTCTCGTTGTTTTAATTGGAAGTCAATCCGATTAAGTTATCAAATACAAAAAATAATAAAAGCGAACGCAAAAAATTTGCTTTTAAGCAAGATTTAACTCATTCGCTGCCATTCCCAAATTTAGCACCAATAAAGCACTGGTCAGACCTCTGACAATGCTGTTCCCTTCCACAAGGGGGCAGCATTTCCCTTTTCCCCCCATTCCTCCACACTTTTTTTCCAGCGTCAGCTGTTAAAGCGCTATATTAACCTCTCATTACCTTGAAGCTGTCCAGCAGCATGTTGGAGGACGACTCTTCCATCGGAGACTCCTGATTGGTCCAGGAGCCGCCGCTGGGCGGGGCTTGGTGCCAACCGGCGTCCGAAGCGGCGGCCGGCAGATATTCCAACCCGAAGCCGCTTACGCCACCTAAACCAAAGTCAAATAAAACACGTTACCATCGAAAGTGCACGGTTTCGTTTTTTAGGCAATATTAACAGCGTGGATGAATATTACAGAATACCGTAATTTCCTCAAAATATGTCCCCGTAGAAGTACTGCTTAAGCACAAACGCTTTAGCTCACGAACGTTTCACCTTACGAACATTAAATTCGCGAGAATATCATCTTGGCTGATGAAGTCGTTTTCGGCGGACGAACCAAACCACACGGAGCGCTGCAGTGGCTGGCGGACTAATTTATCCACACTCCCTTTCTTTGAGTGCAGATGTGGTTTGTTATCGAGTGGAGTACTTTTGCTATTATGGGAGCGAAAAAGACGCCACCACAGGCTAGTGTTAAGCCGAAGAGGACACAAAAGAAAACGACGGTCGAGCAGAAGAAGGAGATCATCGGAAAATACCAACAAGGTGTGCTTTTGTGTGACTTAGCGTCCCGGTAGCAGTACGCTAAGTCGACCATTGCTACGTGTGGCTAAGGGTGTCAAACCAACGGTCTCAAGAAGAGGTTGAAAAACATCTGTTGATTTGGATTCACGAAAAGCAGCTAGCGGGGGACATTGTGAGCGAGGGTATTATCGCCGAGAAAGCACGGCAACTTCATTCGGTTATCATCAAGAGGCAACTACATCAACGACCATCATAAAGGCCAATAAAACGACTTTATTATACAGTACAGTTTATTTATTTTGTTACAATACAATAGCACATTTATTATACATAAAATTAAGGTATATTTTGTGCAGTTTTAAGGCTTATTTGGTAGAAAAGTATGTTTTATGGGAACTTGGAAACGGATTATTGTCATTTTAATGGTTTCCTATGGAAAATTATTGTTTGTAAGACACACTTTTCGCCTTACACACACTTTCTGGGAACCAATTAAGTTTGAGGTATCACTTTATATGGAAAACGCTTGAAAATACACCATTCGCCTTATACTCCCGTGCGCCTTATACACCGGAAAATACGCTAATCAAAATGTTCGATTGTTGCGCTAGATAATCAATACTTTCATGATTTCAATTTTTTTTAGCTTACCTGTCTTGTCGGGCTTCCAGCGGTCAAGTACTCGGCGCTCGCGAATGTCCGGCGTGCCGATTGGCCCAAAATTGGAGAAGGGCGCGGCGGCCGCGTGATTATGGGTGTGGGTGGGCGGCGACGACGGCAGGCTGCTGGGGTTGGACGAGTGAGGCGATTGGCTGACCGGCGTTGAGTGATCTGCATATTAATGAGGAGAGCAGCCGGTGAACATGGCGGCGTGGTAACGCCCAGTCGCCATATAGCGGGCGAGGGCGGGCGCTACGCACCTGAGCTAGCGGGCAGCGAGGGCGACCACGGAGTCCACTCAAACAAAGAGTACAGCGATGTCTCCTGGTGCATCATGGGAGCGTCGCACTTGGACTTTGACGGCACGTTCTTGCCGTACGCCTGACTGAAGATGCTGTTCTGGTTGTACTCCTGATATTCGCGCAGGAGATACAACGTAAAAGACACACAAAAAAGAAACCCAGGGAAAAACAGAAAAATAAGTTTCGACAGAATTTGAAAAAAGGTGGTTGAGTCATGTTGCCCGACCGATTTTTTTCCCCCCCATCAAGTGAATTTGTCATAAAAAAAAATAATATATATATATATAGTGATACCTTGGCTTACGAACTTAATTGATACCCAAAAAGTGTGTTTCAGGCGAAAAATGTGTATTCCAAACATTAATTTCCCATAGGAAACCATTAAAATGAGAATAATCCGTTCCCAGGTCCCCATAAAACATAATTTTCAACTAAAAAAAGGCTAAAAAAAGAAATTCCATTCCAGGATTTGCCATGCGAGATTATTAACTCATTCACTGCCAGACAATGTGCCAAAATGCGTCTACTCCAGTGCCAGGGTTTTTGTCATTTTCACTCAAATTGCAGGACCCACAGAATATTACATTTTAGGACGACATAAACATTCAATTCAGCGTAAGAAACGTTAAGAGTCTCTTGTTTCAGCAGAAAAAAATAATTAATTCCTAAGTTATGTGGGTCTGGAGTTATCTGAGCTTGAAATGGGGGCGGCTGTACAAAATACAATGCTAAAGCTAAATGTTGAGAGCAAAAAAAACAACAACAAAGTGGCTAAGTGGCTAGCTATCTGGTGCTATCTATCAGCTATCTACTAGCTGGCTAGCTAGCTAGACATTCAGTGTATTAGCTAAGTAGCTATCTATCTAGCTATTAGCTATATAACTATCTAGGTGGCTAGCTATCTGTTGGCTGTCTATTAGCTATCTACTAGCTGGTTAGCTAGCTTTCTATCCACTTCTGGGTTGAGTGAACGCTGGCGCGTGTGGCTTCCGCTGCTCACCCACAGAAAACGTGCATCCTTTTCACCAATGGATCAGGGACGTCTTATAAATGAAATGTATTATTATCATTATTATTCTCATTATTATTATTATTATTATAATTCCAGACCCATATAACTTCGCAATTAACTTTTTTTCTGATAAAACAAGACAGTCTAAAGCTTTATCGGTACTCCCCGCAAGAACAAACAAAACCCGAACAAATTCAGGAATGGCACTTTACATCACAATTTGAGAATGGCAGCGAATGAGTCAAAGGTCGCGGTGAGGCGGGAGGCGGGGCTAACCTGCGCGGGCAGTAGGGAAGGCGACTGGCCGTCTGTCTGTCTGCTGTGATTGGGCAGCTGGGGAAGAAAAAAAAAAAAAAAGGAGGAAGAAAGAAGACACGATGAAGGACGTTGCCGTGACGCGTTTGAGGAAGGAGAAAGGAAGCAGGAGGAAGACGGCAAAAAAAGGGAAACGGAACTACGTACAAACAAGTTGGGTCCGGGGAGCGAGCTAAGAGGAGCGGACAAAGCCCGGAAGAAATTGGGAGGCTTAGAAAAGAGCAGCTCGTCCTCGTCCTCCACGTCGGCGGCCAGAGATTTCAAAAGGTCGGGAGGAAGAAGAGGCGAGCGGGATGTCCCCTGAGCGGCCCGAGGGAGAAAAAGCGGGAAAATGGCGGGAGAAAGAAAGAGCGGGGGAAAAAAAAAAAGAGCCACAGGAAGTCAGAAAGATTCGTTGCGCGGGACAAACTCCATCCCAAGATGACAACGAAGGATAAAACAGTTGTCAAAAATAAGTACAATTATATACACATTATATTAAATGTGAGTAACTTTTATTACACTTTACAAAATTACACTATATGACATGAAATTCAATTACATTAAATTATATTAGATGAATTTAATTACATTAAATTATATTATATTACCTTATATTGCATGAAATGAAATTGCATTATATTAAATAATATTACATTAAGTTAAATTCTATTAAATTATAATACATTATATTTCATGAAATGACATCAAATGACACTAAATCACATGATATTAAATTACACTAAATTATATTATATTAAATATTATATTACATTATATTAAATTATAATTTATAATATATATTTGTTTTAATATAATTCATATAATTTAATTAGAATTTAAAATATAATTTATATAAATTAAATTATATTAATTGACATTAAATTACAGTAAATAACATTAAATTATATTATATTACATGGAATTAAATTCTATTAAATTATATTATATTAAATTCTAATTAAATTATATTACATGATATTAAATTACATCAAATTGAATTACATTATATTAAATTACATTAAATTATATTATATTACATTAAATTAAATTACATTATAATACATTATATTAAATTGTATTAAATGATGGTAAATTACATTATATTACATTATATTAAATTACATTAAATTATATTATATGCCATTAAATTAAATGTTATTAAATGATATATTAAATTCTATAAATTATACTACATGATATTAAATTATATTATATTAAATATTACATTAAATTAAATTCTATTAAATTATAATACATTATATTTCATGAAATGACATTAAAGGACACTAAATTACATGATATTAAATTACGCTAAATTATATTATAATTTATAATATATATATATATATTTAAATATAATTCATATAATTTAATTAGAATTTAATATAATATAATTTATATAAATTAAATTATATTAAATGACATTAAATTACAGTAAATAACATTAAATTACATTAAATTATATTATATTACATGGAATTAGATTCTATTAAATCATATTATATTAAATTCTATTAAATTATATTACATGATATTAAATTATATCAAATTGAATTACATTATATTAAATTACATTAAATTATATTATATTACATTAAATTAAATTACATTATAATACTATATTAAATTGTATTAAATGATGGTAAATTACATTATATTACATTATATTAAATTACATTAAATTATATAATATGACATTAAATTAAATGTTATTAAATTAAATTCTATAAATTATACTACATGATATTAAATTATATTATATTAAATTACATTATATTACATCATATCCTATTATATTACATTATTGGATGGTATTAGACCTCATTAGTCGCGCAGTGGCGAAATGGACATTTCCCAGCAGCAAAGTGATGAAAGTAAAAGGAAAGGAAGAAGTAGAAAAACAAAATACAAGAGCTGCTGTAAAGGAGTTGACGAAAAGAGATTGTCTCACATCTTCCGTCCCACGTAAATACACTTCAATTCCAAGCCGCGGCAGTTATAATGTATTACTTTCCCTCAAGATCGCAATCTCCATTTCATATGCCATCAAATAGTTATGACGGGTTGGATTGATTCAGAGATAGCACTACTGAAGGCCTAAACAAATCAAAACAAGGAGTGAAGCGCTACTTTGAAATCCCAACGGGACACACAGAAAACTCCTTAATAGCCAGCGTGAGAATTTGGAAGCTGTGATCACCTCAAAGGGGGTTCCTCTGGTGACGGCCACGTCCTGTTCGGGGGGCGGCGCCCGCTTCATCCTGTCATCGGGGATCCTGAAGGAAGGGGCATCCCAATAGGGCGGGAACTTCATCTTCTTGTCCACAGTGGATGCGGGTGGCGGGGGCGGCGGCACCGCCGCCATCTGCTGTTCGTACACTTTGACGGCATCCTGAGGCGTCAAGTAGAAGGTTTGCGGCTTCAGTGACATCTGAACGGACGGCGGAAGCTTCTGCAGCGCCGCCTGATTTGGATTCCATAGCTGGTTGTCCTGCACAAAAGCCTAAAAAAACACCGTATTACAAGGTCAAAATCTGCAAGGTCAAAATCTACAAACGTATCAAAATAAATGAGAAAAATCTCAATCTCTAACTTGAATAATAATAATAACAATAATAATAATACATGTCATTTATAAGCGCCTTTCAAAACTCTCAAGGTCACTTTACAATCACAGTATCAGTTTTTCTGCGGGTGAGCAGCGGCAGCCACGCGTGCCAGCGTTCACTCAATCTGGAATAACTCAAATAGATAAATGGGGCCGATACGACCAGTCAGACTTTAGTTCGCTGACGAAGCCTCTTGGATAGGAGGCGAAACGTCCGAAACCTTCACTTTTGTACAGATGACGGCTGAAGAAACCTTCTCATCGATGGACCACTCCTGTACGACTGAGAGCTTACACAGACGTCAAATAGATAAAGTTATCTAGATAGCTAATAGATAACTAATAGATAGCTAATATAGCAAATAGCTAGCTAGCTAATAGATAACTAATAGATAGCTAGCTCGATAGCTAATAGATAGCCAATAGCTAGCTAGCTGGTTACAGTCACAGGATAAGTATTTTCTGTGGGTGAGCAGCGGCAGCCAAACGTGCCAGCGTTCACTCGATCTGGAATAACTGAAATAGATATAGCGCTAGCTAGCTAACTAGCTATCTTATTGTATGTTAACATACAGTGTTTCTTTGGACAAATAACCATAGAAGCGCCGCCGCGTATTTTTTTAGCGGTCAAGCGGTCTTGCTAGCTATCTATTAGCGGTCCGGCTGGCTGGCTAGCTATCTAGCTAACTATCTATTAGCTAACTAGCTTTCCATCTATTTGAGTTACTTCCGGGTTGAGTGAATGCTGGCGCGTGTGGCTGCCGCTGCTCACCCACAGAAAAACTTATCCAGTGACTGTAAAGCGACCTTGAGAGTTTTGAAAGGCGCTTAGAAATGAAATGATTATTATTATATTATTTATATAGCACAACTGACCTGCTGCATGTGCGGCGGACTTTTAGCCATCGCGACCTGCTGAAGCGGCTTAGCGGGCGACGTGACCTGCAGCTGGGAGTGGCCGTGGGCCTGCTGCTGCTGACCGGGTCCAGACGAGCCGGGCCCAGAAGGCCTCTGCTGACTGTAAGGGATGTGGGACTGCTTGCCCCCGTTGGCCGCCTGAGCGCCCGCCTGCGCGTGGGCGGCGGCGGCGGGCTGGAGGAAGGCGCCCGGCACATTAACCCCAGCGGAGAAAGCGAAGCTCGGGTTCACCTGCAGGCCCGCCGGGAATGCCACTGGGGGAGGGATGACGAAGGCGGAGGGGGGGAAACCTGAAAAAGTCATCAGAATCAGATTCACACAAGGAATTTGTCTTCGGTAGGGGAGAAGTTGTAAAAGGTGGTGGCCAGGGTGCGGAGGGTCCAATATAATGTTCCGTCCACGTAAGGTGGTGCTTGTGAGCATTTGCTAACATACCGGGGCGACTCGGTAGAGGTGGAAAGGCTCCGGGATGATGGATTGGGATGAACTGGGACGAGCACGTAGCTGCTTGCGTTTGAGTCGCCGGAGTCTTATTGGCTTCCGAGACGGGAGTCCTCCTCAGTTCCGTTTGAGCTTTCACCTGGAAAGAAAGACAAAGAAGACAGAATGATGGACACGAGTAAGAGGAATTTGGTTTTGAAGCTACAGTGATACCTTGGCTTTGAACTTAATTGGTTCCCAGAGAGTGTGTAAGGCGAAAAGTGTGTATCCCAAAAATAAATTTACCATAGGAAACCATTAAAATGAGAATAATCCGTTCCCAGGTCCCCATAAAACATAATTTTCTACTTTTCTAAGACTTAAAACTACACAAAATATACCTTATTTTATGTATAATACATATGCTATGGTATTATGATTAAAGAAATAAACAGTACTATATAATAAAGTTGTTTTATTTACCTTTGTAATGGTCATTGATGGCTTGATGGAATGGAGTGGCCGGTTTCCTCAGCATTAAACACTTGATGCGGAACGTAGCCTTCTTTTTTCACCATCTTGAGGAATGATCCCTTTTAGGTGCTTTCTCTGTGATAATTTTATCTAGTTCGTCATCAATTGTGTTCTGTTTAGCTGGGTTGATAGCTGTTTGCATCAAGTGTACAGATTGCTTGTGTGGGTTATTTGTGGAGCCTGATTGATGGGATATTTTAACCTTGCAGTCTACACTCTGCCTTTTGATCAAAGTTGAAACTAATCCAAATTTCACAGGTTTCTATCCATTTTGTCACTCTCTCTGTCGTCTGTCTGTCTCTTTAATATTTAAACCACCTCCCCTCATTGCTGCATTCTTAACCAATCACGTGGCTTTAACCGAAGACTGGCGGCGGGGAATAGAGGACCAAAACAAACTGGCTGCCATTTTGTTGTTAGAAGAACAGGCTCGTTCGCGAACGACACATCACCCATTGAGGCAGCTCAGTGTGTATCCCGAAAAGAAGTTTGTATGCCAAGGTAAAAATTTTCATAATTGTAACGTTCGTAAACCGAAAAGTTTGTAAGCCAAGGGGTTCGTAAACCGAGGTATCACTGTATTTCAAGCAGCGCTTTGTTGACCTGTTTTCCAGCCTCGGGAACTTTCTCCTGAGCAGCTTTCTTGGTCTCGCACTTCCTTTTACCATCACGCTTCAGCTCAGTTTTCGCCGCCGCCCCAGCCGTCGGCAAACCGTTTCCTTTGATCACGTCTCGCCGCTCTTTGCCGCCATCTTTCTGATGAGCTCCGCGGACGGGCTCTCGGCTCTGCTCGCGGGGTTTGATGTTTTCCTTAAAAGTGACGACGGGTCGCTCGGCGCCATCCGCCCAAGTGTTAGCGGCTTTTCCCGCCGACAGGACCGACTTGAGGCCGGCGTTGGCGCTTTCGCCCAGTGCCCGTTCGCCGTTGGATGCCTCCTGCAGAACGCACGGCTCCTTCTCTGGCGGCTCTTCGATGGCCTGCTCGGGAATGTCGCTGAGGAAGAGGAGCAGGCCGTCCTCGCCGGCGCGACATTGGATGAGTCTGCGGGAAAGGGGTGGACGGTCAAAGTCACAAAATCAACCAAGTCCAAACATTGCTGAAGTTAGAAGTACTTCATATAAAGACCGCTTTTATTTTGAAGTTATTCTTGAGAGTGTATCCTGATGTAATGATTGAATTGACCCTTGAGGCAATATCGTCACAAACTAATGCTATTTATTAGCTAGCTAGCTAGCTTTCTTTCTATTTGAGTTACTTCCAGGTTGAGTGATCGCTGGCGTGTGTGGCTGCCGCTGCTCACCCACAGAACAACTTTTCCTGTGACTGTAAAGTGACCTTGAGAGTTTTGAAAGGCGCTTACAAATGAAATGTATTATTATTATTGCCGCTATTACTGCTATTACTACTACTACTACTACTACTAATGCTATTGCTATTATTAATTATTGTTATTATTATTTACCTCACATTTTACTGCACAATGTTCTCCTTAAAACAATAAATCGCTGATTAATGGCACCAAAAAAGCAACAATTTATTTAACTCATTCACTGCCAGGCGATGTGCAAACATGCAGGACTGTCCAGTGCCAGGGTTTTTGTCATTTTCACTGAAATTGTAGGACCCACAGAACATTGAATTTTAGGACTACATAAACATTATAGAGGGGAAAGATGTAAACAAACGCTAACATGGACAAAAGGCAAATGCTGCCCCCTCGTGGAAGGCAAAAAACACTGCCAGAGGTCTGACCAGTGTTTTACCTGCCCCCAGCCCCGCGAGAAAAACCAAAACGCGCTCCACGTCATGCTTTTCTATTTTCGAATAAATTTGGGAATGGCAGTGAATGAGTCAAATGTTAAATTGTTGTATGATGGCGCAAAAAAATATATATAATTTTTTTTAAGCTGTCAGTCAATTAATTCTATGGTGGCAGTTGCCAACCTTCAGTGGCGAAAGCGATAAGTTTCTTAAACATGAATAACGAGTTTTGAAATCTGAAGTCAAGAACAATGACTGTTATTGTGGTTTACATATGACAAATTGAAATCCTGATTCAGACTTTAGTAAGCATCATAAAATTTCACAACTTTGATTTGCTTTCGCGGGCCGAATAAAATGATGTGGCGGGCCAGATTTGGCCCCCGGGCCTCGACTTTGAAACGTCTAAAACTCACCCCGGCTGGTTATCAGCGATCCACTTTCCCAGCGCAATCAGTCTCTGGTGACGCGTACGCAGCAGAAGCAAGTCGCGGTCCACCGGAACCCCCTGGTGACCTTTGGTAAAGTCCACCACCCTGAAAGTGTTCAAAACGGTCAGAAAAAGTGTCGTCCTCGCGTACAAAAAAAAAATGGCTACCTGAGAGCCGGCCGCAGAGCCAGGAAGCCTTGAAGCTCAAACTCCTCCGGCAGCGGTGTCACTGAAGGTGAACATGGACATTCCAGAAAAGTCACCAACCACAAGCAGATGTTTCTCCATGGAAAGAGCAAAAGACTCAAGTGGGAAATAGTCAACAGCCTCAAATGTAGCGAGAACATAACCACAGGGGTGTCCACTGGAGACAAAAAGCCGTATCCGATTGGCCCAAGGCCAGAAACTGATGCGTGCAGAGATAACTCAGCTTACCAACTTAAATGGTTCCCAGAAAGTGTGTGTAAGGTGAAAAGTGTGTCTTCCAAACATTTATTTCCCATAAGAAACCATTAAAAATGAGAATAATCCGTTCCCAGGTCCCCATAAAACATAATTTTCTACTAAATAAGCCTTAAAACTACACAAAATATACCTTATTTTATGTATAATAAATGTGCTATTCTATTGTAATTAAAGAAATAAACTGTCCAGTATAATAAAGTCATTTTATTTACCTTTGTGATGTTCGTTGATGTAGTTGCCTCTTGATGATATCCGAGGGAAGTTTCAGTGCTTTCTCGGCGATAATACCCTCACTCACACTGTCCCCTGCTAGCTGCTTTTCATTAATGCAAATCAACAGAACTTTTTGAACCACTTCTATTGCCTGAGACAGTTGATTATTATTATGATGATGATGATTATTATTATTATTATCTGTGCTGTATGTCATGCATATTAGCATATTTGACAATAAAGCTGACTTTGACTTTGATTTTCGTCTTAATTAGAAGGTTTGAATATTTCTTGCAGAGTTGAGGTCCAAAGATTTGAAAAGGAAGATGGACCAAAAGAAATGTCCAGAAGGTTCGAAAATCCAAACAGAAAGAGTACCCGAAGATGTGGACACATGCTGGTCTTTGGGCTGGAAGCTGTTGAGGATGGACACCAACCAAGGCCAAACGCTGAAGGACAAGAAGTGACAAGAAGTTTGAGTCCCAGTCCCCCGGCGTGTCATGAGACATGCGAGCGCCGACTTACTGCTGCCTCTGGTCGACGGCGGCTTCGTGGAAAACGCCGGGCTTCAGGCGGAGCCAGTCCAGAGAAACCTTGATGGCCGGGAGAGGACACTCACCGGCGACTTCCTCTTCATCGCGGTTCTTGTTGAGCAGAACTCGGCTGCACATGAGGCCCAGGAAGGACACTGGCAAGAAAGGTGCAGAATATTTACACCACTGGTGTCAAAGTCGAGACCCGGGGGCCAAATCTGGCCCGTCACATCATTTCATTCGGCCCACAAAAGCAAATCAAACTTGTGAAATTCCATTCTCATATTTTGAAATAGCTAGCCATCGAGCTAGCTAGTTAGTGATAGAGATAGCTAGTTATCGCTTGAGCTAGCTAGTTAACAATTGAGCTAGCTAGTTAGCGATTGAGCTAGCTAGTTAGCAAACAAGCGTGCTAGTTAGCGATCGAGCTGGCTACTGATTCAGCTAGCTAGCTATTCAGCGAGCTGGCTAATACTTTACATCACAAGTGTCAAAGTCAAGACCCGGGGGCCAATTGTGGCCCGCCACATCGTTTTATTCGGCCCACAAAAGCAAATCAAGCATGTCAATCTTAATAATAATAATAATAATACATATCATTTATAAGCACCTTTAAAAACTCTTAAGGTCACTTTACAGTCACAGGACAAGTTTTTCTGTGGGTGAGCAGTGGCAGCCACATGCACCAGGGTTCATTCAACGCGGAATAACTCAAATAGATAGAAAGCTAATAGATAGGAAAGAAGTGTAGCCAGCTAAAAACTAGCTAGCTAGATAGCTAACAGATAGACAGCTAATAGATAGCTAGCTAGCTGATAGTGAACTTTCGCTGCCAGGTAATAGATAGCTAGCCAGCTGCCAGCTAATAGATAGCTAGCCAGCTAATAGATAGCTAGCAAGATAGCTAGTCAGCCAACTAGATAGCTAACAGATAGCAAATCGGTTCTTACTGAAAAGGCCGAGTAGCTGGAACCAGCTGACCGTCTGCTGTCCGTCGGCCGCTATTTCTCGCAGGTGATGCAACTCGAACAGGTTGATGACCGTCATGTGGACCAGCTGCTGCGAGCTGAAGGCCTTCTGGAGGATCAGCCTCTGCACGCATACGTGTGAACATGGTTAAGTGGGGAAGGGAGGTGGTGTGGTTAGGGCGCATAAATAATAACAATAAGCATCATCATCATTATAATAATAATAATAATAATAATAATAATAATAATAATAATAATACAGTAAAGTCTCGTTATATCGATATTCAAGGGAGTCCGAAAAAATATCGATATAACCGGGACTATCGATATATCCGACCCTGTTTGCATGTAATTTTCTCCGTGCGTGCATAGAAATAGTATCGATATAACCGGGACTATCGATATATCCGATATCGATATAACGAGACTTTACTGTAATAATAATAATAATAATAATAATAATAATAATAATAATAATAATAATAAAAAACAAAAACAAAAAATATTTATTTAAAAATTTGAAACATTTGAAAATGTAGGAGTGTGAAAATTTGAACATTTGAAAACATTAAAAAATTAAAACATTAAAAAATTTAAACATTAAAAAATGTAAACATTTAAACACTTAAAAATGTAAAAATGTAAACATTTAAAAATTTAAAAATGTACAAATGTAAAAATTAACATTAAAAAAATTAAAAAATTACAAAATTAAAAAAAAAAATAAAAATATTCACAAAAATAAAAAAATAAAATAAAAAAAACAAATTAAAAAACAAAATAAAAAAATAAACAATTAAAACATTTAAAAATTAGAATAAAGAAATTTAAAAAATGAATCAAAAAATTAAAACAAAAATAAAATTCATAATAATAATGACAAAAATAACAAAATAAAAAATAATCAAATAATAATAATAATAATAAAACGATAAAACAATAAAACGAATAATACTAATACTACTACTACTGATACTAATAATAATAAGAAAAAAATACTTTCAAGTAAAACACCCAGCAATGCTGAATACATTTCAAGTTTATCAGCATTTACCTGGAATTGCTCCTCCAGACGTTCCCTCAGCGTGTCCAGGAGCTCCACACCTTTGCTCAGGTACACGTGTCCGTGGAACTTGATGAAAGCCTTGACGAAGTCGGACACGCTCCACTTGCCTCTCGACTCTTCGCGGCTGCGGAAAAATCGAGGTCGAGGGGTTTTCAATGACAGATTTAGATCGCTCAATGTCCACTCTATAAACGGGGTGTACATTTTTACGCATCGAAATAATAGAGGTTTTGTCGAGATTTTTTTTTTTTTATGTACACAGAGTACTGACACTCCCCTACTTACGAACATTCGAGTTACATACAAACATTTTTTTAGTAACATATGTAGTATTATCTCCAGTTGTACATGTACATAAAGTGATACCTCAGCTTACGAACTTAATTGGTTGCCAGAAAGGCAAACGTTCATCTGCCAAATATTTACTTAGACAGTGTAAGGTGAAAAGTGTGTATCCCAAAAATTAATTTCCCATAGGAAACCATTAAAATGAGAATAATCCGTTCCCAGGTCCACATAAAACATAATTTTCTACTAAATAAGATGTAAAACTACACCAAATATACCTTATTTTATGCATAATAAATGTGCTATTGTATTGTAATTAAAGAAATAAACTGTACGGTATAATAAAGTCGCTTTATTTACCTTTGTGACGGTCATTGATGTAGTTGCCTCTTGATGATATCAGAGTGAAGTTGCCGTACTTTCTCGGCGATAATACCTTCACTCACAATGTTACCTGCTAGCTGCTTTTCGTTAATCCAAATCAACAGAAGTTTTTCAACCTCTTCTATTGCCTGAGACCGTTGCTTAGACAACACAGAAACACCCTTAGCAATGGTGGACTTAGCATACTAGTACTGGGACGCTAAGTCACACAAACGCACACCTCGTTGGTGTTTCTCGATGATCTCCTTCTTCTGCTCGTCCGTCATTTTCTTTTGTGTCCTCTTCGGCTGAACACTAGCCTGTGGTAGGGTCTTTTTCAGTCCCATAATAGCAAAAGTATCCTTGATAACAAACCACGTATGCACTCGGAAAGGGGTGATGAGAATTATTCCGCCAGCCACCATCGTTTGCCGAAAACTAGTTTGTATGCCAAGATTATATTCCCGCGAATTTAATGTTCGTAAAGCGAAAAGTTCATAAGCTAAAGCGTTCGTAAGCTGAGGTATCACTGTATCTTTATAGAGCATATATTTTATTACATTTTTATTTTTCAGTACAAACCAATACAGGTTACTTATATAATGATATGATATACTTACATGTATTATATACATTTCATACAAAATATAGCACTGAAGCAACTTACGAACAAATTCACCTTACGAACGAGCATTCGGAACGTACAGTAAAGTCTCGTTATATCGATATCGATAGTCCCGGTTATATCGATACTATTTCTATGCACGCACGGAGAAAATTACATGCAAACAGGGTCGGATATATCGATAGTCCCGGTTATATCGATATTTTTTCGGACTCCCTTGAATATCGATATAACGAGACTTTACTGTATCTCATTTGTAAATTGGAGAGTGTCTGTAATTGCAAAGCCTTGGAAGTGGATCGTACCTCTCCAGAGCTTTGGACAGGGCCTTCTGCAGGTTGGTGGAAGCCGCTGGGAAGGGGAACTTGACGGCGATGCTGCGGCAGTAGTAGAAGATGGTGGTCAGATGGTCTCCTTTCGAAGATGCGAGGATGGCCAGCTGGTTGTACGGCTGACCTGAGATGAAAAAAAAAAAATAGTCAGCAACATCAGAATTTGATTTTTGTTTTAACTTTAAAATGAATAATCGGACATTAACATCGGTGGCAAAAATGGATGATCTGACGGTGAGCTGTGTGTGGTCTCAAGGTGTGCGCGGTTTTATGCTAACAAATTAGCCACTCTATGGAAGGTACAGTAAGTGAGCAACTAAAGATTAATTAAAGGACAAGCGACGTCTCTGGACAAGTTGTGTCCATAATTTGTAAAATCACTTGAAATGACTTCTACTGAGCGTATTTTACAAAGATTCCACCGTATATAGCTATATTTTACGATTTAAGACTCGCGCTGAATATTCAGGAAGTCTTGTTTTCCAGTTGATGACGATGCCTGACGTGACGTCACTGAAGGAACGCCCCTGACCGAGAAAGCGACACACATTGCATTTTGGGTACTTTGTTTGGTCTGTAAACTTCGTGTTGATGGCAAAATTAGAAGTAAAACACAAATAACGCGATGGTGAATCGTTGTGTGTTGCACCAAGACTACTATTTGATACTAGTTGACACAAATCAGCCCATTTCCAACGGAGCTTGTGCGCCATCTTGTGCATTTTCTGGGACGCTACATTGGAGTCCTGACGCCTCGAATTGATACGGGACTTCTTTAATGGATTGCAAACATGTATGCTTTCCTCTTCAGAACTATTTGAATCATATTCATAACTGGGTGAGTAACAAGAAAGCATCTTCTCCCAATCTGAAGCCATTCTTTTGATTCTAGAGCAAGGCAAGACGTCCCGGCGTGACGTCACGAACAAGGGGGCGGGACCTATAAAACGTTTTTCTGTAGTCAGTTCGGAAACAAAAAATGGTGTCCGTTGTCCGTTTAATGTCGCACGTATACACAACATGGCCGCCACGATGAGGACTCACCATTAGATGGGACCAACTGGGCGGCGTGCCGGTAGTATGACTCGGCTTGGCTCGTCTGGTTGCGGTAGCGTGCTAAAAGTAGCAAAATAGGAGAGCATGTTAGACAGCGCTTCATTGTGTCACTCTTTCTTTTCCTCACCAATGTCGCCCAGATGCACCAGGCAGTGCTGGCAGATGTATGAGCACGAGCTGGGCTGGGGCGTCACGATACCACCACCACCGCCGCCGCCGCCGCCATTTTGTCCATTGCTGATGATGCCCAACCGCGACGACTTGACGCGACACGGCAGGTCAACGTTAAAGACGCTGCAAAGCTCCTGTAACAGCTAAACATGGCGGCCAGCTTGTCATGTGACGCAAGTTGAGAGGCGGAGTCAAGCGCAAAAAAATTTTTATCCGAACATCAGTTCACCTGAGTGTAGAAGCCGCTAGCCGCCTCCAGGAACAAGGACAGGTTGGCCTGCACCTCACTCCGATTGGGGTTGGCCCGGTTCTTGGCTTGGCTTTGCAAGGTGGTGATCTGGTTCTTGAAGGCGTGGTTCCACCTAGAAGGACAAATGAGACGTGAGTGAGTTGAAAGGTCACAAACGTCCGAAAAGCGACAGGAGAGCTGAATGGACGCCCACTTACAGGTCTTGCTCCACTTTCTTGTCCAAGGCGTATTCCAGGTCCGTGACCAGCATTTTCTGGTACAAATCCTGCAAGGCCTGACGGGACGTCCACGTCTCGGCCGCCGCCAGCTTCGAGTCTGCAAAGGGCAAATAGCAGACGGAGGGAACATACTCACGGCTTTCTTATTACAATACAATACATATTTACAATGATACCTCAGTTTACGAATTTAATTGGTTCCCAGAAAGTGTGTGTAAGGCGAAAAGTTCATCTTCCAAAACTTAATTTTCCATAGGAAACCATTAAAATTACAATAATCCGTTTCCAGGTCCCCATAAAACATAATTTTCAACTAAAAGTCTTAAAACTACACAAAAACTACATATAACAAATAAATAAATACATAAATAAATACATATATAAATACATAAACAAATACATAAATACATGCATAAATATAAACAAACAAATACATACATAAATACATACATAAATACATATATATATATAAATACATAAATATATATAAACAAACAAATAAACAAAGTTATCTATTGGTTTGCTAGCTAGCCTTCTATCTATTTGTCTTACTATTCTATTTGAGTTACTTCCGAGTTGAGTGAACGCTGGCGCGTGTGGCTGCCGCTGCTCACCCGCAGAACAAAAATATCCTGTGACTGTAAAGTGTCCTTGAAAGTTTTGAAAGGTGCGTATAAATGAAATGTATTATTATTATATTTATCCATAGTGCAATGGTTAGTATGCGTTTTCTGTACAATATGTCGGTATAGTATACATCTCAGTCTGATGACATTTTTATTTTACTATGCTTAGAATATCTTGTTTTTCTAACCTTTCACCCCCCCCCCCCCGGCCCTTCCAGTTTCAAATTGCTGCTGTGGACTGCAAATTTCCCCATTGTGGGACGAATAAAGGTTTTCTGGTTCTGATTCTGATTGCTAGCTTATTGTCATTTCACATTCTTACATCTCTTCCACAGAATCGTCATGCTCAAAATGTGATTAGATCAAATTCATTGTCGTGATTGTTAGCATGGAAGCACAACATGAACTTTTCAGACCAAATGGTGTGCGAAATATACTTTGGAGAAATAAGTTCGGTTGTGTTTGTTGACGTGCTTACCTGTCATGTCCGCCTTCAGGGCCTCTGCCTGTCTGCTTGTCAACACAACAGAGAGACGCTAGTTAAACAACCTCGCAATTACGTCACGGCTAAATGTCATTCAAATATCGTCGTGACGCGAAATGTCCCTGAAGGAAAGAGCAATGCATGGTATAGTTTCAAAATAACAACCATCTGTCAAGAATTTTGAAAAAAAAAAAAATCACACCCGTGACGTCACACAACCTTGTACGACGACAATGTTAGCAAAAGCTAAATCTAGCAACATGGACAAGCGACGACTGTCGTTTCTCTAATAAAAATGCTCGAGTGAAAGTGACGTCTGAAGGTGTGACGCTAGTATTTCAACAAAAGCTACTTTACCGGTGGACTATGATGACATCGACTGTTTGTTGATGTTATAAGCTAGCTAGCCCACGCTAGCTTTAGCCTTAGCACGCCACGAAAACAACAGCGAGCGTCGCTTCACATGTCACTTACAGCCATTCATCGTGTCGTGTGTGTCGGAATGAAAGACCAACGGCACGACTTACCGTAAAAAATGCGCGCAGAGGGTCATCGTGACAGCTCGCCCGCGTTCACGCTACGACGAGCTCACGGGCTAACTGCGCGAACGCCGCCACCATATTGTTGCTTCCTGTTCGATCGCCCGTCTGGAAGCACGCGGGCGGGCGGGTAAATACGAGGGTAGCCGGGTAGCTTCGACACTTTCCGGAAACGTTCGGCTCAACCCGAACGAACACGAAGTTACGCCGCAATGACAAAATAACACTTACCGAGAAAATAATGCGTAATATAATTAAGTGTCTTTCGTTTGCTCCTTTGATCGTTTTGCTTTCATCACACCAGTCACACGCCAATATGTTTGATCGTTTTAGCATCATTCACGCCCCTCGCGTCAACGTACTTTTCGTATTTAAAAGATGAACCTTCAGGTGAGTCTTGTCTCGCTGGGTGGACCACCACCACCTCGTGACATACTGGGTTATAAATCAAGCATGACCCCCGCTAACCCGGAAGTGTGTTCTTGTGTAATTGTATTATTACTATCTGCTATTTTCAACGGCTACAATATATCATTTTACTTATGGTTTTATTGTTATGTGCTTCGTTTTATTGTTTTTATTGTAAAGTGTCCTTGGGTGTTTTGAAAGGCGCTTGAAATAAAATGTATTATTATTATTATTATTATAAGTAGTAGTGTCATAAAGGCTATTTTGTGTGTGTCCGAGTGTGCTGTGGAATTTACACGGAGACCGCTGGGATTGGGTCCAGCAAACCCCCTTGTGGGGATAAAGGGATCAGAGGGATGGAATATTTGTAATTAAAAAAAAAGTATTATTAGATCAACGCAAGAAAAAAATACCAAATAAGTCTCCTGATATATTTAACTGCATGCATGGTACTTTCAAGTAAGCCTCACATGAAATTACCCAAATTACGATTCCTATTAATGATAATAATAATAATAATAATAATAATAATAATAATAATAATAATAATAATAATAATACATTTTATTTTAAGCGCCTTTAAAAGCTCTCAAGGACACTTTACAGTCACAGACAAGCGTATAATCTAAATAACTTAACCCATAATATAGACAAGCATAGGTAGTATAATGAATAAAATACAATCACAAATAAAATACAATAAATAAAATACAGATATAAATAGAAACAAGAGAAAGAGCTACACAGAAAATGCGATTTTAAATAGGTGGTATTACACCTATTTATAATTGCATTTTCTGTGTTTCTATTGATAATTGTATTTTATTTATTGTATTCTATATATAATGGTATTTTATTTATTATTATATCTATGCTGGTCTGTGACCGTAAAGTTTTCTTGAGAGCTTTAATGTATTATTATTATTATTATTATTATTATTATTATTATTATTATTATTATTATTATTATTATTATTATTATTATGCATTTCACCAAAAACATTCACGTGTAATTTCTACCACAAATAACCTGAAATTCATTCAATGAAATGTATTATTATTATTATTATTATTATTATTATTATTATTATTATTATTATTATTATTATTATTATTATTATTATACATTTCACAAAAACAACATTCACAGGTAATTTCTACCACAAATAACCTGAAATTAATTCAGTGAAATTTATTATTATTATTATTATTATTATTATTATTATTATTAATATGCATTTCACAAAAAACAACATTCACGGGTAATTTCTACCACAAATAACCTGACATTAACTCCATTGAATGTATTATTATTATTATTATTATTATTATTATTATTATAAAGAAGCCCCCAAACTTTTTGTTGACCCATTTATTTTCACGCTCGCTCTCGCTTGTCACGTGACCAGCCCGCATGTGAGGAGAAAAAAAAAGTGACGCCACTTCCTCTCAGCATCCTGCTGCAGACAAGGCGACCTCGCCTCTCGCTCTGCGTCTGACAACCGACACGCAAACCCGAACCAGAAACGGTACCGGAACCCGGACAAGAAGCGGACATGCCAGAAACCAGCAAAACTCACGTGATCTTGCTGTCGTGCGGCAGTTTCAATCCTATTACCTATGGACACATTCATATGTTCGGTAAGCGCTTGTGTGTGACGTCACAACGAAAGAAGGTTCGGGTTTCCTCGTCGCTGTCCGGCGTCGCGGTGCTGAAACTGGGTGTTCTTTAGCTTTGCTAGCGCGTTAAAATGCGTCAAATTGAGTTTTAGCCGTGAGAAGGTAGCCAGGCAACCAGGCCCCAACCCCACCCGCGATGTGACGCAGCCTCCAAAACAACAAACTCATCGTCAATATTTTCAAAACAGGAACATCACAGACATTAGATTATCAACACATTATTCTTTCACTGCCAGACGATGTGACAAAAATGTGTCTATACCAGTGCCAGGGTTTTTATCATATTCACTCAAATTGCAGGACCTACAGAATATTGATTTTTAATAATAATAATAATAATAATAATAATAATAATAATAATAATAATAATAATACGCGACCCTACTGAGGAATAAGCGGCACAGAGGATGGATAATAATAATAATAATAATAATAATAATAATAATAATAATAATAATAATAATAATAATAATAATAATAATAATACGCAACCCTACTGAGGAATAAGCGGCACAGAAAATGGATGGATGGATAATAATAATAATAATAATAATAATAATAATAATAATAATAATAATACGCGACCCTACTGAGGAATAAGCGGCACAGAGGATGGATAATAATAATAATAATAATAATAATAATAATAATAATAATAATAATAATAATACGCAACCCTACTGAGGAATAAGCGGCACAGAAAATGGATGGATGGATAATAATAATAATAATAATAATAATAATAATAATAATAATAAGATGAGATGAATAATAATAATAATAATAATAATAATAATACGCGACCCTAATGAGGAATAAGCGGCACAGAAAATGGATGAATGGATAATAATAATAATAATAATAATAATAATACATTTCATTGAATGAATTTCAGGTTATTTGTGGTAGAAACTACATGTGAATGTTTTTTTGTGAAATGCATAATAATAATAATAATAATAATAATAATTATTATTATTATTATTATAATTATAATAATACGCGACCCTACTGAGGAATAAGCGGCACAGAAAATGGATGGATGGATAATAATAATAATAATAATAATAATAATAATAATAATAATAATAATAATAATAATAATAATACTACTACTACTACTACTACTACTACTACTACTAATAATAATAATAATAATAATAATAATAATAATAATACGTCTGCGTACAGGAGTGGTCCATCGATGAGAAGGTTTCTTCAGCCGCCATCTGTACTTCATGGAAGGTGTCGGACGTTTCGCTTCTTATCCAAGAGGTTTGAAAGGGGAGTAAAAGAAGCTTATTTTCATAAAACAGCAAAACCCTTCTCTAAATCGCCATGGTGGGGTGAGGTTCAATTTGGATCGTTCCTACAACCGACATCTGAGGCAACATAGGCTTAGTTATGCTGACGAGGTGATTCCTGTCACGGTGGTGGATCCCAAAAAAGCAGGCAGGAGGGAGCAGGAGGTTGTATTTTACAAATTGTATTAAAATAAAGTCAGCAGGAACAAAATCTAAAACATCAAAAGCATCTGAACAGAAAAATACAAAGTATCAAAGAAAACCAAGAGTAAAAGTCAAAAAGTCAGAAAACACATGCAATGAATGCACTGCACAATGCAATGACCCGACACCGGATGGTTGTGCCGGGGGTCCTTTTGACTGCCACTGATTGGAACGACCAGCACCTGTGCAGGTGCAGGCGGGGCCGACAGCGCCACCCATTGGTCGCCAACCAGATCATGACAATACCAATCAAACTAGTGAAATTCCATGCTCATCTATCAAGCTAGCGAACGAGCAAGCTAGCTCACTTTGTTTCTATTTAGCTAGCTGGCTAATACCTTACATCACGGTGTCAAAGTCAAGGCGCGGGGGCGAAATCTGGCTCGCCACACCGTTTTCTTCGGGCCGCGAAAGCAAATCAAACTTGTGCAATTCCATGCTCATCTATCAAGCTAGCGAACTAGCGACCGAGCTAGATCTCTTTCTATTCAGCAACCTGGCAAATCCCTTACATCACAGGTGTCAAAGTTAAGGCCCGGGGGCCTAATCTGGTCCGCCACATCAATTTTTTCGGCCCGCAAAAGCAAATCAAACGTGTGAAATTGCATGCTAATCTATCAAGCTAGCGAATGATTGTGTGTTTGTGTGTTTGTGCTCTCCCACAGAAAAGGCAAGGGACTACCTGCACAAAAGTGGCCGTTTCATCGTGATCGGAGGCATCATTTCGCCAGTCCACGACTCGTATGGAAAAGCTGTGAGTTGGCCCCCTGTTCATCCAATCGTGAAGTTCATATCGTAACACACGGGTGTCAAAATCAAGGCCCGTGGGCCAAATCTGGCCCGTCACATCATTTTATTCGGCCTGCTAAAGCAAATCAAACTTGTGAAATTCCCTGCTCATCTATCGAAGTAGCTAGCGATGAGCTATCTAGCAAACGACGGAGCTAACGGTTAAGATAGCTAGTTAGCGATTAAGCTAGCTGATTGGTAATCGAGCTAGCTAGTTAGCAATCAAGCTATCTAGTTAGTGATCGAGCTAGCTAGTTAGTGATCGAGCTATCTAGTGACCGATCGAGCGATCTAGTTAACGATCGAGCTAGCTAGCTGTCCTTCTATTCAGCAAGCATGCTAATCCATTACATCACATGTGTCAAAGTCAAGGCCCGCGGGCCAAATTTGGCCCGCCATATCATTTTATTCGGCCTGCGAAAGCAAATCAAACTTGTGAAATTCCATCCTCGTCTATCGAACTAGCTAGCGATCGAGCTAGATAACAATCGAGGTAGCTAGCAATCAAGCTAGCTAGTTACTGATTGAGGTAACTAGTTAGCAATCGAGGTAGATAGTTAGCGATCAAGGTAGCTAGCGGTCGAGCTAGGAAGCAATTCAGCGAGCTGGCTAAACCCTTACATCACAGGTGTCAAAGTCAAGGAGCGGGGGCCAAATCTGGCCCGCCATATCATTTTATTCGGCCTGCGAAAGCAAATCAAAGTTGTGAAATTCCATGCTCGTCTATCGAATTAGTTAGAGATCAAGCTAGCTAGCAATTGAGTTAGCTAGCGATCAAGATAGTTAATTGGTGATTGAGCTAGCTAGTTAGCGATTGAGGTAGCTAGCAATCAACATGGCTAGTTGGCGATTGAGCTAGCTAGTTAGCGATTGAGGTAGCTAGCGATCGAGCTAGCTAGCAATTCAGCTAGCTAGCTGTCTTTCTATTCAGCAAGCTGGCTAATCCCTTACATCACAAGTGTCAAAATCAAGGCCCGGGGGCCAAATGTGGCCCGCCACCTCATTTTATTCGGCCCACGAAAGCAAATCTGTTTTTGTGTCCGTCAGGGTCTGGTGTCCAGCAGGCATCGTCTGACCATGTGTCAACTAGCTGTGCAATCGTCCGATTGGATCAGGTGAGTGGCGTCAAATATAGCTAGCCAGCCACCGCTACCGCCGCCTGCTCTAACTTCTTTCCATTGGCCGCAGGGTGGACCCCTGGGAGTGCTACCAGGATACCTGGCAGACCACCTGCAGTGTCCTGGAACACCACCGAGACCTCATGAAGGTGACCGACACATTTTGTTTTGAAAACTCGTTAATCCTTGCTTCATTTTTTTTGGTATAAATAATCATAATCCATTTCATTTCTAAGCACCTTTCAAAACTCTCAAGGTCACTTTACGGTCACTGGATCCGTTTTTCTGCGGGTGAGCAGCGGCAGCCACACCCGCCAGCGTTCTCAACCCAGAAGTAACTCAACTAGATAGAAAGCAAGCTAGCTAGCTAACAGAATGCTAGATAACTAGCTAACTAGATAGCTAATATGTTACCTGACTCAAATAGCTAGCTAGCTATATTACTAATAGCTAGCTAGATAGCTCATAGATAGCTTGCTAGCTAGATAGCTAATATGTTTCCTGACCCGTCCAGTTGCAAATAGCTGAAGAGTTGCTAGCGTGCCTAGATAAAAAGGCTAATGTCAATCACAAGAGCAGTCTGTTGCCATGGTAATCACAATCGAGCATCAGACAGGTTAAAAAGACGCCATTGGACCAAACATAATAATAATAATAATAATAATAATAATAATAATAATCCATTTCATTTCTAAGCGCCTTTCAAAACTCTCAAGGTCACTTTACAGTCACTGGATCAGTTTTTCTGCAGGTGAGCAGCGGCAGCCACACGCGCCAGAATTCACTCAACCCGGAAGTAACTCAAATAGATAGAATGCTAGCTAGCTAGCTAATAATAGCTAATAGATAGATAGCTAGCCAGACACTAGCTAGATAGACAGACAGCTAATGGATAGCTAGCGAGATAGCCACCCAGCTAGCCAGATAGCAAATAGCTAGCTTGGTATTTAAGATGCAGACGACATGCAGACATTTTCAAAATTCGCAATCAATTCATTGGCATTAACTCATTCACTGCCATTCCCCAATTTATTCGGGATTAAAAGCGCACCCGTGTAGAAGGCGTGTGCTAGCGTGTGCAGGCGGGTGTCGCCACGTCAAACGGCGCGATCGCCCGACGAACAACAAATGACGCCATTGTCCTCCCTAGCGAGTGACGGGATGCATTTTGTCAAACGTCAACACGCCGTCGTCGACTCCCGTCATTGGTCAGCCACAGACACAGGCTCCGCCCATTTACCAGAACCACAACAATTTGAATCGCAAGACCACTTCTGGTACGTTTTTTTGGCCGTCTGCGTAAACGAAGATGACGAAGATGAAGATCAAAGTTGAGGTTGAATTTGTGGCTTTGCAGTGAAACTTTGGGGAAAGCTGAACGAGAGTTTGGCCAAAGTTTGCTGCGCGCGTCCTCACATGGAACGTTTTACTTTCATTGGTGAGTTTGAACCAATCACCATCGTGCACAATTTTTTTGGGTCGCTTTCCTGCACGTTACTGATATTAATGTTTCTGGCATCAGACGAAAACGCCAATTTAGGACCTGCCATGACATATGAGGAGATCGGTGAGTGTTTGTGTGTGTTTGTATAACTAGTCTTGTGAGGACCACTAACATTTTATACCATACGTAATGAGGACATTTTTGACAAGTGAGGACATTTTGGCCGGTCCTCACAAGTTTTTCATTGTAAAGGCTTCTAGAGGGTCTATATATGCATCTGTTAAAGTTTCAGAGAGGTCCTCTCAAATTCACCCAAAAATGATTTTTTGGTGTGTATTTTCATTTCACTTGGACACACGCTTTTTACTCACTGTGTGTGTTTATGTGTGTGTGTGTGTGTGTGTGTGTGTGTGTGTGTGTGTGTGTGCGTGGTTAATGAGAGGAAAAAAGTTCATACCACAAAAAGTATAACAATATTTTAACCAAATTCACAACAGGGGTGAGGACTTTGATTGTGTCCATTCAGAAACCTCACTCCTGCTGTTATTTCAGTTTCAAGTCCACTTTTTAATGCTTTGATTTGAAAGAAGTTGAAGTGGGAGATGGGGTGACATTTAGTGTAAGTTCTTCTTCTCTAAACTTATCAGCAACGTTGGTCCTCACTCCTTATCTGGAGTTATCCGGACCTCACAAAACCATTGAAACAGGAATGTGTGTGTGTGTGTGTGTGTTTACACTAAAAAAAATGGTGTGTTGAATTTACTCCATTTTATTTTGTGAAGTGCTTGCACGAAATGAAATCTGTGTCCAGATACATTTTTTAAGCCGCCCTCAACTAAAAAAAATGTATTGAGCATTTTTTTCACAGTGTATCCAGTAAAAGGTATGCTTTACTGAAGGTGTCTTTTTCCCTCCCTCCCTCCCTCCCTCCCTCCCTCCCTCCCTCCCTCCCTCCCCTCCTGTGGTGTGTAGAATTGCGCATTTTGCTCCTGTGTGGAAGTGACCTCTTGGAATCCTTCTGCATTCCTGGTCTGTGGAAGGACAGTGATGTAAGCACCCCCCTCCCCCCGTCATCATGCCCTTGACCCCTCACCCTTAACCTACCGACCCCCAGTGCCCCCCCCCCACACATTTCCCACCCCAACTGTCTTTATTGTGTTTATTCAGGAATTGAAAAATGCGACGTGGTGCGCCATTCCCGAATTTGTTTCCACCTTAGATTTTTCTGCTGGGGGGTTGATAAAGCGCTGGTCAGACCTCTGGCAATGTTTTTCCCTTCCACTAGGTGGCAGCCTTTTGTCCATGTTAGCACTTTGTTCCAGCTTCAGTTGTTGTTAAAGCGCTATATAAACCAATATGTATGTATTGTATTGTATTTTGGACAGCCGCCCCTATTTCAAACTCATATAACTCCAGACACATAAAATTTAGGAATTAACTCTTTTTGTCTGATGAAAGAAGAGAGTCTAAAGCTTCTTATGCTGAATTGAATGCCTATATAGTCCGAAAACTCAATATTCTGTAGATCCTGGAATTTGAGTGACAATGACAAAAACCCTGGCACTGGAGTGGACACATTTTTTTGCACATTGTCTGGCAATGAAGAGTGATTTGTACACATAAAAGTGAGTGAAGGAACTTGTAAAACGACTTAAAAAGCAGCCACATAAAAAAAAAAAATTGGAATGTTACCACGGAAACGGCGAATGAAATCATCAGTCAAGCGCGTTTGCAGATGGAGGTGATCGTGGGCGACTTTGGCATGGTGGTGGTTCCTCGTGACGGCGCTGACACGCAACGGATCATGAGGCAGTCATCGGTGCTGCGCAAACACCAGGTAGGAAGCGTCCTTTATTTCTTCTCGCGCTTTGAGGAACAGATGTGGAAATGTGCCAGGGTTAGGTTTTTGCGACAGATGTCAACTTTGTTTGATTTGCTCTTAGGACAATATCGTGGTGGTGGAGGATGACAACAAGCATCCCATGGCCAGGGTTAGCTCCACTAAGAGCAGGTGAGACCGTCGCCACCGACGCAGATAGATGGATGTAGCTAGCTAGCTAGCTTTTTATTTATTTTAGTTATTCCAGGTTGAGTGAACGCTAGTCTATTTTTGTTTAAGATGGTGTATATATAGGATTTAAAACAAAGAACATCTGTAATACTGTACAATAGCTATCTGGCTGGCTGGCTAGCTATCTAGCTGGCTAGCTTTTAGTTATATATTGGCTTGCTAGCTAGCCTTCTATCTATTTGTCTTACTATTCTATTTGACTTACTTCCGGGTTGAGTGAACGCTGGCCCGTGTGGCTGCCGCTGCTCACCCACAAAAAAAACTGATCCAGTGACTGTAAATAGACCTTGAGAGTTTTGAAAGGTACTTAGAAATTATTATTATTATTATTATTATTATTATTATTATTATTAAAAAGTTGTTTTTGAAGAGTTGGAACGGATTAAAAATTGTTACATTGATTATATTTGAGATTGCTGTTTTGGTTTTCGCACAAATCAGTTTTCAAACAGGTTTCTAGAACAGATTTTCTAGACTTTATTATTATTATTATTATTATTAGTATTATTATTATTATTATTATTATTATCCATCCATTTCCCATAAAAAAAAAATTAGTGACTGTAAAGTGTCCTTGAGAGTCTTGAAACGCGCTTATAAATAAAATGTATTATTATTATGATTATGATTATTATTATTATTATTATGAACAGAAAGCCTACCTTGTAGGTGGCCACCATCTTTTTTTGTCCATGTTAGCGCTTTGTTGTTGTTATTAAAGCGTTATTTAAACCAATATGTATTGTATTTTGTACAGCCTGCCCCCATTTCAAGCTCAGATAACTCCAGACCTATATAACTTAGTAATTAAGTCTTTTTTTCCGATTAAAAGAAGCGAGTCTAAGGTTTCTTACGCCACATTAAATGTTTATATATTCCTAAAACTCAATATTCTGGAGGTCCTGGGATTCAAGTGAAAATGACAAAAACCCTGGCACTGGAGTGGACACATTTTTTTGCACATCGTCTGGCAGTGAATGAGTTAATGAATCACCTAGCGGCTCAAAAACGACCGGCTAATTTTGTAACAATAATATTTATACATTGAGTCAGATTCATTGTATGCATAGTTCAATCGCATTCTGTAACATGAGACTTAACGATATTCAGCGTTAGCTTTTATTTTGAAGGAGGAGGAAGTGATGTGTTATTTGTTTTTTTTGTGTGTGCACAGACTGGCGCTGCAACATGGCGACGGCCATGTCGTGGACTATCTTTGTCAGCCGGTCATCGACTACATCCTCAACACGCAACTCTACATCAAGGATTCAGGATAGATGCTTAAGAGTTTTGAAAGGCGCTTAGAAATTAAATGTATTATTATTATTATTATTATTATATTATTATTATAGTGTTCAGCCGAAGAGTACACAAAACAAAATGGCGGTCGAGCAGAAAAAGGAGATCATCGAGACCTTTGTATATTATGTCTACACATGATACGTGTGTAGTTTTCAGGCTTATTTAGTAGAAAATTATGTTTTATTCTGCGGGTGAGCAGCGGCAGCAGGCGCTATCGTTCACTCAACCCGGAACTAACTCAAATAGATAGAAAGCTAGCGAGCAAATCGATAGCCAACAGATACCTAGCTAGATAGCCAGCCTGCTAGATAATGAATAGACAGCTAGATAGCTAGCTAGCCAGCCAGATCGCTAATAGATAGAAAATAGCTAGATAATAATAATAATAATAATAATAATAATAATAATAATAATAATAATAATAATAATAATAATTTAAAGCAGATTCTTTACTTACAGACAGTGTAGGACCTACACTGTCTGTAAGTAAAGAATCTGCTTTAAATTAGATATCAAGTAGAAAGGATGAACTTAGTACAACGAATAATAATAATAATAATAATAATAATAATAATAATAATAATAATCATAATAATAATAATAATAACGGTCTCAGGCAATAGAAGAGGTTGAAAAAGTTCTGTTGATTTGCATTAATGAAAAGCAGCTAGCAGGGGACAGTGTGAGTGAGGCTATTATCGCCGAGAAAAAATGGCAAATTCACTCGGATATCATCAAGAGGCAACTACATTAACGAACATCACAAAGGTAAATACAACGACTTTATTATACCGTACAGTTTACTTATTTAATTCAAATACAATAGCACATTTATTATACATAAAATAAGGTATAGTTTGTGTACTTTTAAGTCTTATTTAGTAGAAAATTATGTTTTATGGGGACCTGGGAACGGATTATTCTCATTTTAATGGTTTCCTATGGGAAATTAATGTTTGGAAGACACACTTTTCACCTTACACACACTTTCTGGGAACCATTTAAGTTGGTAAGCTGAGTTATCACTGTATTGTCTTTTAACTGTAAAAACAGGTTTTAAGATTGACGCATATAAGCGTGTTGGATTTCATAGGGCACGGATGTTACGGGTTTATTTTAGCGCCACATATTGTTTTTCATCTACTTAGCAGATGTATGAATACAGAACTGATTCAAACTTGTAATGTATACACCCGTTTCAAAGTCAATTAGCACATTAGCCAACGCTTGCCGCTAGCTTGAAGCGATTGGTTGTAACAGCGCCCCCTGTTGGATGTCATTGGAGAACCTTTAACTGGGTATTTCTTCATATTGCGTTCACGTTGGTATCTTGTGTTTTTCTTTCCGATTTCAAGAGAGTCTGGTCTGATTTGCGGCATACTTTCGGTAAAATAGTTTGATAATGCAACGCTTAGTCTGTGTTCGGTTTCTTCAGCCGACATCTGTACTTCTTTGAAGGTGTCGGACGATTGGCTCCTCATTGAACTAAAGTTGTGCTGGTAACTCTGGCCCATGCAAATTTCCCCATTATGGGACGAATAAAGGTTTTCTGATTCTGATAAATATATTAGTTGTGGCCCTATACAGGTAACATCCAACTTACGACCGGCTTGACTTAAGACCATCCGTACTTACGACTACGACCTCCAGACCCAATTTTTTTAATTTTAATTCTACGGCTGGCACCGCAACGCCCGGCAACGCGTACGACAATTTTGGCCAGCCAGCTAGCATCTCACACTCGCACAGCAATCGACCGTGTGATGGCACCAAAGCTGGGAGTTTGCGAGTTATTTAGCCTCCGAGTCTCTATTCAACATTTTGAATGGATTTCGACTTACGACCATTTTAACTTACGACCGTTTGGTCGGAACGGAACTCGGTTGTAAGTCGGATGTTACCTGTATATAGTCTGTTGTAACAACAGACTTCTTAAATCGTTACCACATAATAATAATAATACATTTCATTTATAAGCCATAGGCTTAGCCATGCTAATGAAGTGATACCAGAGCTAATGAGGCAATCAGAGCCAGGGAAAGAAAATTTGAATTAATTGGATAGGACAAATCAGGGGAGTATTCTACAGCTCCCCCATCTCTGTCCATTACGGATATACAGTATATAAGGCCAAAGTTACCAGCGCAACATTAGTTCTCTGACGAAGCTCTTCGGATGAGGAGCGAAACGTCCGAGACCTTCAAAGAAGTACAGATGACGGTTGAAGAAACCTTTTCCTTGATGCAACGCAGAAATATTATTTTAAATAGCGTATTTCCACTGTAAAATTGGTTCCTCACATACTGTTCCAAAAATGGAGAGCCCTGGTTTCATTACCATGGCAACCAGAGGGATGGATCTTCTCTATCACACAATATGACCCTTTTTAAAACATTCAACGTCAATTTAGAGGGAATGTAAGACTTACAAGCTTTTTTGGGGGGGGGACAAAGATCCACTTTTTTCAAAGTATGGTCATATTAAATGGATCGTTTTTCAAAGTAAAAGATTCCGTGAACGGATTGGCTTTTCAAAACAAAAGCCTGCGTGAACGTCTGCTTGTCGGTGTCGATGTTGACCGTTGCAGCATGATGACACTCCGCTTGTGCTTTGTGGCATGACTTTTGACGGATTGATTAAAATCCTCACGAGAACAAACGCTGGGTCGAAAGCCTTTTTATTGATATTTATCGTATTGATAACGTGATGAAAGACATTTTCGGAGGTCTGACCGGCGCTTTGGGCTTGGGGAAGCAGGGTCCCGAATAACTTTGTGAGTGGTAGTGAATGAGTTAATGGCCACTAACTTAGCTATCTACTATTGGCCGGCTGTCTAGTTAGCTGGCTATATATTAGCTATCTATTGGCTAGCTAGCTAGTTATCTGGCTATCTAATAGATATCTATCCAGCTAGCTAGCTATCTATTAGCCATATATTATTTAGCTGGCTATCTGTTAGCTATCTATTGGCTGGATGGCTAGCTAACTGGCTTTATATTAGCTATCCTTCCAGCTAGCTAGCGATCAATTAGCTATATATTAGCTAGCAAGGTGGCTGGCTATCTATTGGCTATCTGGCTGGTTATTTGCTATCTATCCAGCTAGCTGGCTATCTGTGCTATCTATTGGCTGGCTGGCTAGCTAACTGGCTTTATATTAGCTATCTTTCCAGCTAGCTAGCGATCAATTAGCTATATATTAGCTAACTGGCTGGATAGCTGGCTGGCTATCTATTAGCTATTTATCCAGCTAGCTAGCTATTTATTAGTTATCTATTAGCTAGCTGGCTATCTGTTAGCTATCTATCGGCTAGCTGGGTAGCTAACGGGCTTTATATTAGCTATCTTTCCAGCTAGCTAGCGATCAATTAGCTATATATTAGCTAGCTAGTTAGATTTCTATCCATTTGACTAACTTCCGGGTTGAGTCAACGCTGGCGCGAGTGGCTGTCGCTGCTCACCCACAGAAAAACTTATCCTGTGACTGTAAAGTGACCTTGAGGGTTTTGAAAGGCGCTTAGAAATTAAATATTATTATTATGATGATGATTATTATTAAAAGTATGGACAGGTTATTCTATAAATAGGAAACATAAGGCAGGAAACTGCGACTGTGCGTGTTTTGGCCAGCAGGGGGAAGGCTTTCATCTCCATTAGCATCCACCTTCCCAGGAAATTCCAAACAGGAGCTGTTTGTTGGCTAATCTAAACGCTCTAAAATGACGGGAAGAAATTCAGATCGAAACAGCGGCAATGGATGTCACGGCGAGGACCGTGTATGTGAAAAAAAAGGCAAGTAGCTTCCCCAAGGAACGTCATGTGAAAAAAAAAAACAAAGTTGCACACCATTTTAGGCTTTCTCGATCGGGGGGCTGTTGAAGCATCCGCTGGGCACCGTCTTCAAAATGTCCTCCAGGTTGGCGATGTCCCACAAGATGGCGTCGATGTCGCTGTCTAACATGGCCAGTCGACGGCGCTGGGCCTCGTCGCGCTCGATGGCGTCTCTCAACTGAGGCTCCAGATTGTTTACCACATTTCGACGAGCCGCCGCCATCGAGTTCTCCAGTTCCTGAAGGCGCTTCGGGTCCAACGTGCCCGGTTGGTCTGCGGGACGGTAAGAAAAGGGCAGAGGTCGGATTGCTTCTTAAAATGGGAACACGCACTCCCCAGGGTAGCCCGAGCCCCAAATGAAGGCTAAAAAAGTGAGGATTTTTTTGGGCACATAATTCGACGTGAGGCGGCTGCTAAGCGCTCCAAGGCCTCTAGAGGGCGCCAATTACAACAATTACAATGTAAAGCATATACAGTGAGACCTCAACTTACAAACTTTTCGTCTTACAAACATCAAATTTATGAAAATTAAACCTTATAATAAGCACTATTTTCATAATACACACCCACCACGGCTGGCGGAGTGATCTGTGGCGGAAGCACACGACCGAACGGCACCAGAGGTTAAGTTACCAACAGTCCTTATGGAAGGTGACTCTCCTTCCATAAGCCATCAATGACCATCAAAAAGGTCAATAAAACTGTTTACATTTTACAGCACAGTTTATTTCTTTAATTACAGTCCTCATGTAATGCGCCTCTCTTTCCAAACAGCAATTCCCTTTGACCTCCAACGCCATTCCATCAAGCCATCAATGACCATCACAAATGTAAATAAAGTGACTTTATGATTTAATGCAGCGTATTTCTTTCATTACAATACAATAGCACATTTATTATACATATAATAAGGTATGTTGTGTGTAGTTTTTTAGGCTTAATTAGTTGAAAAGTATATTTTATGGAAACCAGGGAACGGATTATTCCCTTTTTAATGGTTTCCTATGGGAATTTTTTTTTTGAGATACACACTTTTCGCCTTACACACTCTGTCTGGGAACCAATTAAGTTCGTAAATTGAGGTCTCACTGTACAGTACAGTATTGTATAGTGAGAGAAAGGAAGGGGGAGAGAGAGACAGATATATTGACAGAAACAGTGGGGGGAAGTAGGGATGGGGAGAAGAGAGAGAGAGAGAGAGAGAGAGAGAGAGAGAGAGAGAGAGAGAGAGAGAGAGAGAGAGAGAGAGAGAGAGAGAGAGAGAGAGAGAAACCAAATGAGATTGAGCAGGCTTCTTACTGATGCCAGCCAGCCCGGCGGCGATGTCTCGTAGCATCCGCCCGACAGCATCTCTGGCCTGTTTGGCGTTCCTCATGGCGGCGGCGGCAGCGTCGCCAGTCTATACGGTTCAAAAAGCGTCACTTTTCCGTCACTACCTTTTCACCAGTGGAGAGTCGACGGCTCACCTGCACGGCGTCCGCTTCCAAGTTCCTGGCGTTGTCAAGCTGCCCGGCGACATCTGCGCCGACGTCGCCGGCTAGCACCCGAAGTTCTTTGGCAGCGTCATGAAACTCGCCCACTTCGTTTCCGAGAGGCGGTGTGGACTTGATGGCTCCCTGGAAAGTTTAAAATAGATATTTTTGTCACTTAGGGGCTCACTTTTAACAACTGCAAGTAGGATCTCCAAAATAATAGGGAGGTCTGCGCCATTATGGGAGTGGACATCCATCCATTTTTTTCCACAGTAAATCCCAGATCCAGATCTCTCAAACAATAGGGAGGTCTGCGCTATTATGGGAGTGGACATAGCCATCTTCCAACCATCTTTTATTTTCCACTAAATCCCAGCTCCAGATCACCAAAACAATAGGAAGGTATGCGCCGTTATGGGAGTGGACACAGCTGACATCCAGCCATCTTTTTTTTACCACTAAATCCCATATCCAAATCCAGATCCAGGTCTCCAAAACAATGGGGAGGTCTGCGCCATTATAGGAGTGGACATAGCCAACTTCTAACCATTTTTTCCCCAATAAATCCCAGATCAAGATCTCCAAAATAATAGGGAGGTCTGCGCCATTATGGGAGTGGACATCGCCAACTTCCAGCCATCTTTTTTTCCACTAAATCCCAGATCCAGATCACCAAAACAACAGGGAGGTCTGCGCAATTATGGGAGTGGACATAGCCATCTTCCAGCCATCTTTTTTTTCCCACTAAATCCCAGATCGCCAAAATAATAGGGAGGTCTGCGCCATTATAGGAGTGGACATAGCCAAATTCCAACCATTTTTTCCCAATAAATCCCAGCTCGCCAAAATAATAGGGAGGTCTGCGCCATTATAGGAGTGGACATAGCCAAATTCCAACCATTTTTTCGCAATAAATCCCAGCTCCGATCTCCAAAACAATAGGGAGGTCTGCGCCATTATGGGAGTGGACATAGCCGATTTCCAGCCGTCTTTTTTCCTACTAAATCCCAAATCCAGATCTCCAAAACAATATTTCTTAATCGCCTGAAAGTGATCTGGCAAAATTGGCCAAAAAATGGCACTTGGACAATCTCCAAAAATACCTCCAGACTGGGGATTAGGCTCTCCAGTCGATTAATGGACGCCATGGCCCCGTCCGAGTCAGCGGACACGGCGTCCAGCAGGCCCCGTGTCTCCACGTTGTTCTTGGCAGCCCTCTGAATGGTCGCATTGATAGCAGGAAGTCGCTTAATGGCGGCGTCAGCTTGCGCTTGGCTATTGACAATCTGCTGGTCAAATCCTGAGGACGGATACGATGCCGTGAAGACGGACAGGACAGGACAGGACAGGAGACGGATTTTTCGTCTTCGTGTGACTTTGTTTACCTCTCAAAGTACCGAGGGCGCCGTCCAGTTTGTTGGTGTTGCTATTGATGCGCTGTACCGCGCCCTTAGTGTCAGCATATGCCGCATCCACTTTGCCTGTTAGCACATCCATGTCCTGCAACAATGTGATCACATGACATCAGGCTAACTCCACTTCCTGGCGATTTTCAGAATAAAAGCGTGAACTTGGGCATTGATTGATCAGAAATTGATCAATCATACAGAAGGCTGGAATAGGATGGAAGAAAACTGGTCAAGCTGTCCAATCTTTCTGAATGATGTCCATCTATTCTTGAAAAGTCAGTCTTTGATTGGATAGCTATTAGCTATGTATTACCTATTAATAATAATAATAAATTTCATTTATAAGTGGTGTTTCAAAACTCTCAAGGTCACTTTACAGTCACATGATAAGTTTTTCGGTGGGTGAGCAGCGGCAGTACCTCGCGCCAGCGTTCACTCAATCCGGAAGTAACTCAAATAAATAGAAAGCTAGCTAGCTAATAGCTAGCTAATAGATACAGTAGCTATTAGATAGCTAGCTAGCAGGCCAGCTACACAGCTAGTAGATAGCTATTAGACAGCCATTAGATAGCTGTTAGATAGATAGCCAAATAGCTAGCTAGATAGCTAATGCATAGCTAGCTAGATAGCTAGCCGGATAGCCAGCTAGACAGCTATTAGATAGCTTAAAAATAGCAAATAGATAGCTCGGTAGTTAGCTATCTATTAGATATCTGGCTATCTAGCTGGCTAGCTATTAGCTGTCTAGCTGGCTGGCTGTTAGCTATATAGCTGGCGGATATCTGGCTATCAATTAGGCTGGCTGTTAGCTGTTGGCTATCTATTAGCTATTTATTAGCTATTCATTAGCTAGATAGCTTTCTATCTATTTGAGTTACTTCCGGATTGAGTGAACGCTGGCGCGTGTGGCTGCCGCTGCTCACCCACAGAAAAACGTATCCTGTGACTGTAAAGTGACCTTGAGAGCTTTGAAAGGTGCTTATAAATGAAATGTATTGTTATAATATGAGGCAAATCAGGCTTGGAGAAAGGGGAATGCTACAGCTAGCGAGGCTAACGTCACCATTCAGAACGTGACATGAATACCCGCAAAATGCTTCCTTACCTGCATAGCATCCCTCCCTTGCTCCAGCAGATCCCGGACGGCGACGGTGTCTTGTCCTATGTCGTCCCGCAATGCAGTGAAGCCTGCTACATTCCCATCTACAGCCTTCTTCAGAAGGCCCAGCTTGGCCGCCATGGCGTCCGTGTCTCCCTGAATGCGACGGAAGGGATGTTGAAGACATTTTTAGGAAACCGCTTTCAAAGTCAAGGCCTGCAGGCCAAATCTGGCCCGTCACATCATTGTAAACTAGCTATATGGCTATCTAGGTGACTAGCTATCTCGCGAGCTATCTGTTGACTATCTAATAGCGATCTACTAGCTGGCCAGATAGCTTTCTATCTGTGTATTTTAGTGACATTCAGTGTATTAGCTAACTAACTATCTCGCTAGCTGGATATATAGCTATCTAGGTGGCTAGCTATCTAGCGAGCGATCTGTTGGCTATCTATTAGCTGGATAGCTAGCTTTAGCTATATGGCTATCTAGGCGACTAGCTATCTAGCGAGCTATCTGTTGACTATCTAATAGCTATCTACTGGCTGGCTAGCTAGCTTTCTATCTGCGTATTTTAGTGACATTCAGTGTATTAGCTAACTAACTATCTAGCTAGCTGGATATATAGCTATCTAGGTGGCTAGCTATCTAGCGAGCGATCTGTTGGCTATCTATTAGCTGGCTACCTAGCTTTAGCTATATGGCTATCTAGGTGACTAGCTATCTCGCAAGCTATCTGTTGACTATCTATTAGCTATCTACTAGCTGGCTAGCTAGCTTTCTATCTGTGTATTTTGGTGACATTCAGTGTATTAGCTAACTAACTATCTCGCTAGCTGGATATATAGCTATCTAGGTGGCTAGCTATCTAGCGAGCGATCTGTTGGCTATCTATTAGCTGGATAGCTAGCTTTAGCTATATGGCTATCTAGGTGACTAGCTATCTAGCGAGCTATCTGTTGACTATCTAATAGCTATCTACTGGCTGGCTAGCTAGCTTTCTATCTGTGTGTTTTAGTGACATTCAGTGTATTAGCTAACTAACTATCTAGCTAGCTGGATATATAGCTATCTAGGTGGCTAGCTATCTAGCGAGCGATCTGTTGGCTATCTATTAGCTATCTACTAGCTGGCTAGCTAGCTTTAGCTATATGGCTATCTAGGTGACTAGCTATTTAGCGAGCTGTTGACTATATTAGCTATCTACTAGCTGGCTAGCTAGCTTTCTATCTGTGTATTTTAGTGACATTCAGTGTATTCGCTAACTAACTATCTAGCTAGCTGGATATATAGCTATCTAGGTGGCTAGCTATCTAGTGAGCGATCTGTTGGCTATCTATTAGCTATCTACTAGCTGGATAGCTAGCTTTCTATTTACTTCCGGGTTGAGCTTGAGAGTTTTGAAAGGCGCTTAGAAATCAAATTGATAAGTATTATTATTAATTATTGGTTGTCCAAATTGTGAAGAAAGTCCAGCAATCATCAAAGACCAGGGAAAGAGTTACTGTAAACCAAAGATGAACCGACTGACTGACCGTCAGGGCTAGCGGGATGTCTCTGGTCATCCTGTTGATGTCGTCCAGCATACCGTAGGCCTTGGTACTCTCCACCTTGGCCTCGTCACCCACGCGGATCGCCTGGTTTTCCAAGCCTTTGACCCGCCCTGCCATCCCGTCGTACCTAAGGAAGTACGAACATAATTGGTTCCTAGACAGAGTGTGTAAGGCGAAAAGTGTGTATCCCAAAAATTAATTACCCATAGGAAACCATTAAAATGAGAATAATCCGTTCCCAGGTCCCCATAAAACATATTTTTCTCCATTCTAATTTTCTAAGCCTTAAAACTACACAAAATATACCTTTATGTATCATAAATGTGCTGTGGTTAAAGTTTGTATGCCAAGGTAAATTTTTCATAAATGTAACGTTCGTACACCGCAAAGTTCGTAAACCAAAGGGTTCGTAAACCGAGGTATCACTGTACGCCCAGGCCATCAAAACAACACTGAGGCGCAACTCCTAATTGAACATTTGATGGAATGAAACAACAACATACACCGTTTTTACTCCTCCAATCAAATCTTTGACATTTTTTCCTTTGGTGACAAGGTTCCGCATCAGTTCCAGACTTTTCTCGGAGTCCCCCAGGGCTTGGTTGGCAGCTCCCTCCACTGCCAGCGCCTTTGTCTGATGTCTGACAGATCCAGAATGAATCAGCCAAACAAGTTTACCAAAATTGTGTTGATGAGTCGCCGGTGCACGTACTTCTCAGCCAATCCCGTTGCAGTCTGCGCCAACGACGAGAAAATGTTTGGAACGAGAGGCGCATCTCCAGCTGGTAACTCCTGACAGGAATGACAAAAATACATTAGAGTGGTTTAACATCCAAGTCCTTGCTACTTCATTGTCAGAATTGCCACTACATGGCTAAATCCAGTCAGCTGACACCTTCTGTACCAGTACAAATGTGAGCTAAGGTCTTACAGCTGATCGGAGACTTGTCTTGGCCTCGGCCAGTTTACGTTTCATGTCCTCCATTAAAGTCTGAAGCTTATCTGCTTTGGTCGTGTAAGTTTGTTTGCGTTTCTTGATGTCATCGGTGGCATCGGCCACGTTCTGGACATCCTGTTCCTCGGAAAGACGAGTACGGTTGATGGACTTCAGACTGTCCTGCAGACGTTTATCCAGGTCTGTAGAACGTCACAGGTGGGATTTAGATGACGTATCACGGCTCAAGAAGTCTAACAGTCGCAAAATAAGTGACGACGTCGCACCAGACAGTTGCTCGACGTCAAGCTCCAGGTTGTCCATCAGTTTCTGGGCCGCGTTCAGCACGGTCTCCACATTGGCGTTGTTGCCAGTATTCGGTCCTCCACCAGTCTGAGAGTTCTGTATTTCCAACTGCTGAAGTTTGAGAACTAATTCCTCCATCTGGAAAATCGCACATGAAAGAAAGTGATAGCTGAGATAGCTCGGAGTGTGGCTTGTAGGCTCCTCAATGATCCAAGATGGTCTCTCACCTTGGCTTTGGCTCCATTAAAACAAGAGGGACACTCCCGCGATGACTGACACTTTGGACCTTCAAATCCCGGTCGACAGCGGCATTCACCGTTGTCATCACACTGTCCCGAATCGGAGCCCTGAAGATCGCAGTCACATCCTGCACCAACGGAAACAAACGCAAGCGTCCACAAAACCTGATAATTCGTTGACATGTCAGCTTGGTTGAAGTAACTTACGTCTGCAGGCATCGTTCAGGTTGCGGCGGTAAAAGTTGGGTAAGCATATGTCGCAGTAGCGACCCATTGTGTTGTTGATACACTTGAGGCATTCACCACTGGTTCGATCGCAACTTCCCGCCACGTTGACGTCAATGTGGCCGTTGCACCGGCAGGGTCGGCAGGGCTTCCACCCTCCAGCGCCCCCTCCTGGCGAGCCGTAAAAATCCTTCTCGACACTCGTCACACCGAAGTCCTGAGCGCACGCCACCAGGAAACGGTTACAAAAGCCAAACAATGCGTGATGTCCCATCTTATGTCATCTTTCGTCGACTCACCTGTGGTTCCAGGCGGACACATTTGACACTGCGGTCGCGTCGAACCGGGAATCAGCGAGCAGGACACTCCGTCGGCACATGGACATGGGATGCAGCGTCGAAGCCAGAAGTCCCAGTAGAAGCCATCCGAGCAGGTCTGCGTCTCGTCTGCTGGATAGCACTCACCCGTCTGTGGGTCGCAGTCACCCCCCTTGCAGCTGCAGGGCTCACAAGGGCTGAACGCTCCGTCCGTCGGACTTTGCCGTTTGAAACCGGCTGAGCATTGCTGACAGAAGTCTCCCTCGTATCCCGTGGGACAGACGCAGGTCCGCACCCACTGGGCTGGGGTGCCCTCGCCCCGCTTTGCCGAGACCAGATTGACATTGTCAAGGTAACCACGTCCTAGGAACGAACAAGAGTTGAGTGCGCAGGTTGTATCCAAGATCTAAGGTTCTAAGGTTCACCTCTTTCTCCGAAAGTGGCTCGTATCTTGATGGCGCTCAGGTTTTGGAGGAGGGTCTGGAATTGGGAAGGGGTGAGCTGAGGCCGCCATCTGCTGCCGGGCTGCTCGTCCAGTCTGATGCCAGAAAAGAGAGTATCATCCAATTATTTGGGATTATAGTTTGACCAAAAACCAGTGGAGAGGCATGCATTTCACAGCTAGGCCTTCAGTAGTGCTATGTCTGAATCAAACCAACCCGTAATAACTATTTGATGACCATACAACCTTTACTGCAGCTGCGACTGCGACTCATATAAAACGTGATTGACTACAAGTCCACTAGAGGGTAGCGTCAGCTAGGAAATAAGAACTGCGAGAAGTGCTTGGTGTCACCGACGCCAAGATCTGACTGGTTAAAGCAACGGTTTGATCGACACTGATTTGATGCTACAGGGCCAGCAGAACTGATTTTGAAGGCGTCCAGGTTGATTTCAGTCATCAGTCTGTGATTCAGACTTAGGCAGTTCAGTTTTAGGCCAACAGAGAAGGCCTTGAAGGCGCTGATGGTCCAGAAAACTGATTTTCTTGTCTTTCCCCACCCAAAACACCTCAAAGGTGGCAGCCATGATCTAAGCCACAAAGCCTTTCATCAACTCTTTTAAAAATTGGGAAGTACAGCGAGTCATGACTGAACCATGCGAGCGGTTGAAATTCCTGGTTTGTTTCTACTTGCCGCCTGGAATGTTCTTTTCTTTTCCAGAACAAGCTCCCACGGCAGCCGCAAGCTAATTGTGTTCGTAGCATTCTAACCTGAAAGTGTAGTTGATCTTTTGTCCACAAGGAACGATAGAGCTCAGGTCGCCCAGAGAGGCTGATACCCGTTGACCGGAACCTTCCAGTACCACATCATTGATGGACGGGTGTCGGATACCGCGGTCCAGACGCAGCGAGAAGGACAAGTTGTGACCGTAACTCAGGACCTTGTTGCCCAGGTAAGAAGCTGCGTGAAAGACACATTTTCACAAGGTCTGGAGGACAGGAAGTCTTGGGAAGTGCAAGGTGTTAGGTTGGGTCTAGACCCAAGTGGGTTGCGGGTCTGTTCACACCTGGCGCATACAGGTAAACCGGCAGACTGTTTCTGGAGATCACCTCTATGTCCTTGTACTTGGGGGACCAGCGGGAGTGAACATCCACCGGGGTTAAGCCGTGAGACGTTGCCGCCTTCCAACCGTCGGGCCCTGCAAACGGGACCAATCAGTTTCCTTCCGACAGGTCTTAATGACGAAAAACTTACCATGTTCAAAGGTGGACGAGATGTTGTCAACGCTGAACGCCGACTGAGGAGAACATTGGCTACTATGACCATAACAAAAACAGAATGCACTCCTGGAATCCTGCCTGGGTCGTCGTCTGCGAGGCAGAAGAACGGGAACAAGAACAAGAGAAAGTCGTAAAGGAAGAAAACAACGTTGAAATGTCATATTTTGGTGTTAACCTTGGAGAACATCCTTGGGGACCAATGGGTCCATGGGGACAGAGGTCACACTTTGGTCCAGTGACTCCTTCCCTGCAGGTACAACGCCCTCTGCTGTCACAACTACTGCTCACGGAACCTAGAGGAACACCAGGAATCATTCTGAGTCCATCGTCACACGATAAGGGAGTCCGTCTCATGTACTTGACTTTCTGTTGATAGTTCGCTTAAATGTCCACTGAAAAATCCAGTGTCATGAGTACGGGTGTCCAAAATGAGATTAGCTGCATCAGTGAATTCTGTAAATCATTGGTTCTTAATCTGGTTGGAGGCACCGAACCCCACCAGTTTTATATTCACTGAACCTTACTTTCAATGACTGGGCCTACTAACTACAGACTAGACTGAGGGGTGGACCTGTGCGGCGGAGGACCATCGAACCCCTGAGACCGACTCACCGAATCCCTAACTGCTGCTATAAATGCTTAGTAACGATTCCGATCATTTGAACAAGGTGTTATTGGTCGAGGGGAAACTTCTAGAACAGGAATTCTCCAGGACCGAAGTCACCGACCCGTGATTTAGAGTGTCGAGGATGTGCGATTGATTCTGAATGGAATGATTCACTTGTACCAGACGCCTTAATGACCCATGTCTGGATTTTTACATTGTGGACTGGATATCTGATGACTCGAGAGCTTAAATCAAGGGTGTCTAGGACAGTTTTTGCCATGGGACCCTTTGTAGTTGCGGTTTCCTCTCAGGGTCTGTTATGAATTTTGGGAAGCCATTAGAGTTTTCAAATTTGAAGTCAATAATAATGCCTGTTGTTGTAATTTACATATCATAATTTGAAATTTTGGTTCAGACCTTAGAAAGCACCATGGAAATTTCACAAGTTTGATTAGCTTTCGCGGACCGAATGAAATGATGCGGTGGGCAGAATCTGGCCCACGGGACTTGACTTTGACACCTGTGATGTCAGGGAGTAGTCAGCTAGCTGGATAGAAATAGCAAAGTCGCTATCTAGCTTGATCGCTCGCTAGCTCGATCGCTAGCTAGCTGTCAGAGATGTTCGATCGTACACTGTGGACAAAGACTCGAACCCGGAAAGATTGTATTTTACTGCCGGCAGGAGATGCAGCCATTCATGACAGATGCCTGAATTCTGCAGCCCTCTTCCAAGCTATTTATTGAGAGCATATGCAAATTAAAGTGATACATTAGTAAAACTTACTTTTCTTGATTAAAATACAGTAAAGTCTCGTTATATCGATATTCAAGGGAGTCCGAAAAAATATCGATATAACCGGGACTATCGATATATCCGACCCTGTTTGCATGTAATTTTCTCCGTGCGTGCATAGAAATAGTATCGATATAACCGGGACTATCGATATATCCGATATCGATATAACGAGACTTTACTGTACCACACCTCTTGAGTTCTAAGCACAAACAGCCGTAAGCAATAAAACATTCTTTTCCATGAACTGATAAATTTGTAACCTGGCTAATGAGCTCTTCCTGTGAAGGAGTTTCAAGTCATAAATTACTCCTGTGATAAAGGAGTTTCCCGAGTCCTAAATTCTGTCCAAGGCCAGATCTCCTAGATGAAGATGACATTTTAACAAGCTGTGTCCGTTGACCTCAGATTGACCCCAGGTTGTCTGTGCTTCAATTGTGTATTCGAGTCACACATGTTGACTAAGCATATAACAGCATGACACTTTTAAATATGATAACTTCTTATTCTCCATCACTAGCTCGATCGCTAGTTAGCTCGATCGCTAGCTAGCTCGAAAAATGAGCATGGAATTTTAGTCTGATTTGCTATCGCGGGCCGAATAAAATGAGCTGTTAGGCCAGATTTGGCCCCCGGGCCTTGACTTGGACACCTGTGGCTTAAATGATTAACCCAACACTCATGCATTGGCCTATGCGTCATGGATGTGTCGTGGATGCGTCATGGATAGGGATGGGCACCCAAATGGAACCTTGACGTTGACGTATGGCGGCACCCTCACCTCCGGGGTGGCAAGCACACGATTGGCAGCTGTGAGTCATTCCCTGTTGGTAGAATCCATCTTTGCAACGTTCGCACTGCCGTCCGTGGCTGTTTCCCGAACAGTCCACGCAACGGAGACCCCGGGCATCGTGCACGCACACACTCGAGCGGCCGTTGCACTCGCAGCGGAGTTCTATCAAAAATTGCAAAGTAAACATCGAGAGGGGAAATCATGACATGGACTGGTGACCACTCAATTGTTTGTTCGGCTTTACCTTGATGACCACTTAGTTGCCTTTTTGTACACAGCGACTTGTCAATTCTAAATGTGTTTGTTTGTTGATTTATTTACCTGTCTGTCTGTCTATATATCATTTATTTATTTATTCATCTATTTATAAATGCATCTATTTTTTATTCATTCGTTTATTTAATTATTGACTCATTTATTTATTTGGTTAACCATTTATCCATGTATTTATTTATTTTATTCATACGTATGTATTTATGTATTCATTTATTAACTGCAATTTTGATTGTAATTTTAATTAGTTTATTTATTTGTTCATCCGTTTATTTATTTTATTTTTATTTGTATTAATTGTAATTATAATGTATTTATTTATTATCTACTATTATCTTATCTATTTATTTAACCCTATATCCATGTATTTATTTATTTTATTTGTGCTTATTTATTTATTAATTATATTATTAATATTTTAGAATTACAATAATTAATATATTCATTAATTAGTTTGTTTATCCATTTATCTATTTGTTTATTTTAATGTATGTATTTATTTATTCATTAACTTACTCATTGTATCTGTCTGTCTATCTATTTTTTGACCATTTATCCATGTATTTATTTATTTGTATGTATTTATTATACTTGTAATATTAAGTAATTTGTTTGTTTATCCATTATCTATTTTTTAATGTATTTTATTTTTATGTATGTATTTATTTATTCATTAATTTATTAATTGTAATGTATTTATTTAATTTGTTTGTTTATCCAATTATCTATTTGTTTATTTAATATTTATGTATGCATTTATTTATCCATTTATTAATTTTATATATACTATCTTTATTCATTTATTTATTTGTATGTATGTATATATGTATTTTTTATTGTAATTGTAATTAAATATATATTTATTTATTCATCAAATTATTTATTTGTATATATGCGCGTTTATTTATTGCAATTGTAATAATAATTTAAATTGGACTTTTTATTTTAATGTATTTCTTTATATAGTAATTTTTAATGAGTGTATTACCAGTGCAAATGAGGCAGAGCAGCCTTTTCTGTGAAATCTGTTTCCGGGCATCATATAATAATAATAATAATACATTTCATTTATATGCGCCTTTCAAAACTCTCAAGGACACTTTACAGTCATGTAATTTTTTTGTGCGGGTGAGCAGCGGCAGCCACACGCGCCAGCGTTCACTCTATTTTGCCTTCAAATGCATCGAGATAAGGCTTCAAATCTTTTTAAATGGCTGTCGGTGCATTCTTTAGTGGACAAAATAAACAATAGCAGTCTTTTTAAAAAAAAATATATTATTAGAAAGTAACTATTAATCAGTTGTAAATGAAAACAACTATTTTTTTCCCTCCATCCTGTGGCGACCACTTCATGAATATTGGAAATACAACCGCCAACGCGACAAAGGAGACCACCGTGATAGAAGCTAGTACCAAAGTCCATTGGCAAGTACCCCAAGTTTATTTTTCCAACATAATCAACTGTTCTAATTCTACACTTTTTTGACTATCTACCTTGTCGACGTCGACCCTAACAGCGCCTCCTACAGTAATTGTAAGAACACTGTCAAAATCTCCTTGAAGTGTCCAAAATGCGAACTAAAAAGCACATTCGAGATCAGGTTAAGGTTCAAAGTGCACCTCAAGTTAAACACAACAACAAAAGACGCCGCGTTCGCGCCAACACGCAAATCGAGTTGAAAGGTCAAAGGTCAACTTGTAATCCGATAACAACTCGACCGATGGCACCGTGGTCAGAAGAAAAATAAAAATAAAAGTGACTTACTTTCCGTCGCCGTGACGACACTAAAAGCAAAGAATAATGCGTAGAAGGAAATCTTCATGTTGACTTCTTCATACCGCGCCTTGGAATCCTACAAAAAGTCAAACACACTCTGCTTTTAAGACCATATCCGTGTGTGTGCGCGGCGTGTCCGGACACGCCAATCGTATTGACACGCAGACGCATAGACACACACTCATGCACACGCGTGTGCTGGCATGAGCGTGTTCAGGGCGTTGTTGTCGGTTTTTACAGCACCTTGAACTTCCTCAACATGTCTTCATGAGTCCAAGTTCCTTGACGAGGTGGATTCATGCTAACGTGAAGGACAGTTCACTGCCATTCCTGAATTTAGTTGGGAATTGAAAAGCATGACGTGGAGCGCCATTCCTGAATTTGCCATCAAAGAGAACAATGTTTCAAGTCGAGTTAGCGCGCACACACACACACACACACACACACATTACACATCGACTTACTCAAGGTTTACTCATGGTTACACACACACACACACACATTCCTGTTTCAATATTTTTGTGAGGTCCGGGTAACTCCAGATATGAGGCGTGAGGACCATCCTAACACACACACACACACTCTTCCCACAAGTCTCAACAATACGCTCACGGGCAACCCGGTTACCATGGCAACGCCCCACCCGAAGCACTCACACACACAAATAATCTAGCAAGTGGAGTGGGCTGGGAGGGAGTCGTTAGTGCCCCCTACAGTTAAAAGTTGCAAATTCAGGAACGACGACAGTGTGGAAGAATTTCTTTCGGGTGTTTGTGTAATAATAATAATAATAATAATATATTTAATTTATACGCGCCTTTTAAAACTCAAGAACACTTTACAGTCACAGGATATTTTTTCTGCGGGTGAGCAGCCGCAGCCACACGAGCCAGCGTTCACTCGACTCAATATTTTATCATTATTATGATTATTATTATTATTATTATTATTATTATTATAATATAAAAAATGTGTGCAATTGGGATAACGATTTATCTTTGAAACCTACATGTGTCAAAGTGAAGGCCGGGGGCCAAATCTGGCTATATATAATAATATAATAATAATAATAATAATAATAATAATAATAATAATAATAACATATACATATGTATATATTATATAACACTTTAACAAAAGCTGAAGGTGGAACAACGTGCTAAAATGGACAAAGGGCAAATGCTGCCCCTTGTGTAAGGGAAAAACACTACCAGAGGTCTGACCAGCACTTTACCTGCACCCAATTTTTTTTTTACAAGAATGGCACTCTATGTCACATTTTCAATTCTCGAATAATTTTGTGTATGTCAGTGAATGAGTTAATGTTAGCATTAAGCTAATGAACTTTGGTTTGACTTAATTGTATGGTTTGGTTGAGCGTGAGCGCTAAAATGGGGAAAAAAGGGAAATGCTACCCCCTTGTGGAAGGGAAAAATATTGGCAGAGGTCTGGCCAGCTGTTTATCAGCACCCAAGGAAGAGAAAAAAAACTAAACATAAACTAATGCCGTTCTACGTCATATTTTCAATTCCTGAATAGCAGTGAATGAGTTAAATTTAACTTTAGCCCTCTACTATTTGTCCATTAGTACCATGACAGTAACCAGCAGTGCGTTGCGACTCAAGCCAAACAAACACGCAATTTATGTAAACAAAAAGATATAAAAACTTTATTAAGCTTTACTAAGCACAAAACATAAAAAATATCAAACTTATGCGCCTAATAATCACGAATAAAAACGTCTTTGGCGCTAGCCTCAGCTAACTAACATTAGCTTCCAGTTGCAGATCAACCCGCACGAGTCACCACTAACTCAAGATGGCCGCCCCAGAGGTAGGAACATTTTTAAACCAAAGAAGAAGAAATCCAAAGAACCAATGAAATGCTCAAGGAGCTGTCGTGAAATGCAGAGAATGAACAGACGGGGGTGCTGTTGCTCAATTGATGCTCAGCATGTTCCTGATGTGTTTGGGTGTGGCCTCGTCGTTTAGATGCTTGGTGGTGTACCTGCAGGGGTCAAAGTTCAACACGTTGGCCAACGGCGACTTAGCAGCAAGTCGGGAAGTGCAAAAGCGTGACCTTAGCGCGTCCAGTAGACCTTCCACGCTGCCTGCAGGCTGCTCCCGAAGTACCCGGATGCAACCTTTCATCTGCACGCAAATGGCGATTATTAGCGGTCGTCTTCTTCACGTGTTTTGCGTACACGCGTGTTCTCACGTCAATGTTGGAGGTTTTGACGAAGGCTCCGGCCGGGTGCACGTGGTCGTAAAGGATGATGACGCCCACCATCACCCGTAAGCAAAACAATAATGTCTCCTCGCTGGTGAAACGACTTCTGTACTCTCTGTTGCACGGATACAAACGTAGATTAATTTTCCAAAATGGCCGCGGAAAGGGGGCGGAGCCGGCGGTGATGCGTCGAGCGAGCTGGCTATCTTTTAGCTATCTATTGGCGACCTAGCTAACCGGTCGGGCCGGTGGGTTGGTCGGGCATTATTTGGCTTTATCTCAATTCTGTGTTTTATTAGGTAGCTAGCTAGCTGTCTGAGGGCCATCTATTAGCTAACTACTAGCTGGCTGGCTATTAGCTAACTACTAGCTGGCTGGCTAGATAGCTGGCTGGCTATCTGTGGGCTAGATAGCCCACAGATAGCTAGCTAGCCACCTAATTATCTAGATAGCTATCTGTGGGCTATCTATCAGCTATCTACTAGCTGGCTGGCTAGCTTTCTATCTGCATTTAATAGTGACATTCAGTGTATTAGCTAACTAACTATCTAGCTAGCTCGCCACTTATATAGCTCTATAGCTAATAGCTAGCTAGCTATCTGTGGGCTATCTATTAGCTATCTACTAGCTGGCTGGCTAGCTTTCTATCTGTATTTAATAGTGACATTCAGTGTATTAGCTAACTAACTAGCTAGCTATAAGCTATAAAGATATCTAGCTAGCTATTAGCTAGAGATATCTACCTAGCTATTAGCTAGAGATATCGAGGTGGCTAGATAGTTAGCTAATAAACTGAATGTCACTATTAAAAACAGATAGAAAGCTAGCCAGCCAGCTAGTAGATAGCTAATAGATAGCCCACAGATAGCTAGCTAGCCACCTAATTATCTAGATAGCTATCTGTGGGCTATCTATTAGCTAACTGGCTGGCTAGCTTTCTCTGTATTTAATGACATTCAGTGTATTAGCTAACTAAATATCTAGCTAGCTAGCTATTAGCTATAGAGCTATCGAGGTGGCTACCTATCTAGCTATCTGTTGGCTGTCTATTAGCTATCTACTAGATGGCTGGCTAGCTTCCTATCTATTCACTTCTGGGTTGAGTGAACGCTGGCGCCTGTGGCTGCCGCTGCTCACCCGCAGGAAAACTTATCCTGTGACTGTAAAGTGACCTTGAGAGTTTTGAAAGGCGTTTAGAAATGAAATGTATTATTATTATTATTAATTTTCCAAAATGGCCACGGAAAGGGGGCGGGGAAGGCGGTGATGCATTCAGGGGCCTCACGGTGTTTCCAGCATGACTTTGCAGACGCTGGCCATGGTGCTCAAACAGTCGGTGGTGTTGTCAACGGGAACCTCGGGATTCTGTTCACACATGATGCGTTCAAGTCACGTGCGGGGCGTATTTTCAGCGTAGAAATAACCCAAGGCGGGACTAACATCGGCGACAAACTTGATGGTGGCGTCGCTGAGCGTCTTCAACATGGGCGTGGCGCTGGCGTAGAACAGGGACATGCGATTGGCCAGCTCGTTGTTGACGTCGGCGTCCGCGTCGCCCTGATGGACGAGTCCACTTGAACGTTACGCGGAGGAACAATGGCGCCTTGGCCATGTGCGATTCTTACTGATAAATTGTTGATGCGCATGCGACTGATGGTGCGTCGGTAGTAACTGAAGTCGTTCTGGATGGCCGGGATGGTCATCTGCGACACGCGGCGGCGACGGGACGATTAAAAAAAACGACATGTCGGGAAGGCGAGGGTGAAAATGAAGAAGGAAAGGCGCCCACCTTGAGCTCGTCGAATCTTAGCGTGAAGTGAAGGATGAGCGCAAACTGCCTGGCCAGCGCCTGTTTGTTCTCCAGCTGCTGGGTGGGCGGGGCTTCGGGACCCGTCAGGATGTCCAGCAGGCAACACAGGCTCTGTTCTGATTGGACGACACCCAGTGAGTGAGTGAGTGAGTGAGTGAGTGAGTGAGTGAGTGAGTGAGTGAACAAATTAACGGATGAATGCATTAGCAAATGAGTGAGTGAGTGAGTGAACAAATTAATGATGAATGGATTAACAAATTAGTGAATGAGTGAGTGAACAAATTAACGGATGAATTGATTAGCAAATGAGTGAGTGACCAAATTAACGGATAAGCAAATGAGTGAGTGAATGAGCGAGTGAACAAATTAATGGATGAATGGATTGGCAAATGAGTGAGTGAACAAATTAACGGACGAATTGATTAGCAAATGAGTGAGTGAGTGACCAAATTAATGGATAAGCAAATGAGTGAGTGAACAAATTAATGGATGAATGGATTGGCAAATGAGTGAGTGAACAAATTAACGGATGAATGAATTAGCAAATCAGTGAGTGAGTGAGTGAGTGAGTGAGTGAGTGAGTGAGTGAGTGAGTGAGTGAGTGAGTGAGTGAGTGAGTGAGTGAGTGAGTTGGGGGTTGGGTGAGTGAGAAACAAATTAATGAATGGATTTGCAAATGAGGGAGTGAGTGAACAAATTAAAATTTGAATGAGTGAGTGAGTGAGTAAGTGAGTGAGTGACCAAATTCATGCATGAATTACCAAGTAACAGGATGAATAGACATTGGCGTAAATGACAGAATTTCTCTTAATCAGCAAATGAATGGATGAAGGACTGAATGACTGAATGAATTGACTTTTCGTGAGCAAGCGAGTGAAAGCATTACCCAGCTTGTGGGAGAACTCATAGAAGCGTTTGAGTTTCGCAACAAGGGGGACAACGGCAGACCAGGCCTTCTCCTGAACTTCCTCCTCGCTGGGACTCTGGATGGCCTGCGCATGCAAATGTGCACAATTCACCTTCACACCTTCACACCTTCACACCTTCACACACTCACTCCAGGCATCCATTAGCGAGTGTGCATTACCAGCCGGATTTCTTCGCCGGCTCCCGTGTAGGCCTGCAGTTCGTCCAGGATGACCTGAGCCTCCGTCAGCACCTTGTCCACCTTCTCCCAAGCCTCCTTTTCTGACCACGATGCCTCCGCATCTGCACACACCGTACAATTCACATTATATGTGTGTGTGTGTTTGTATGACTAGTCTTGTGAGGACCGCTAACATTTTATACCATACGTAGTGAGGACATTTTTGACAGGTGAGGACCTTTCGGACGGTCCTCACAAGTTTTTCATTGTAAAGGCTTCTCGAGGGTCTATATATGCACATGATAATGTTTCAGAGAGGTCCTCACAAATTCACCCAAAATGATTTTTTTTGGTGTGTATTTTCATTTCACTTGGAAACACACACTTTTTACTCACTGTGTGTGTTGATGTGTCTTTGTGTGTGCGTGGTTAATGACAGGAAAATGTTCATACCACAAAAAAGTAAAACGATATTTTAACCAAATTCACTACAGGGGTGAGGACTTTAAATGTACCCATTCAGAAACCTCACTCCTTATCAGCAACGGTGGTCCTCACTCCTTATCTGGAGTTATCCGGACCTCACAAAACGATTGAAACAGGAACGTATGTGTGCATGTTCATGTGTGTGTATGTGTGTTTATGTCTTACTCTCAAAGTCCAAGAAGAAGTTTCCGGCGTTGTTGTCGATGTCCCTGCTCAGCACTTTGATCAAGTTTCCCATTCTGGCACAGACAAGACCTTGAAAAGCGTTCATCGAAAAGGGTTAGCTTAAAAAAATCCATCCGCTATTCATTTATTGATTATTTCTACATTGTTAAAATACACTCATGAATAATGTTCACTTTTCCACAAAATGTGTCAAACTTTGACTCTTGTGAATGCCTCAAAACTTCACTGCGGGCTTTTTAACAAGTGAAATGGACAAAAAAAATGAAAGTTGAATTCATTTATTGGACAAAATGAGCGCTTTTGTAAACAAAGTGATTGACGATTGATTACGAACAAACAGATTGACGCACATGTGAATTGCTTCAAGTGAGAGGAGTGCAGAGTGAAAGAGGAAGTGATGACGTGAGAGCTAAATTTGAATGAGAGGAAGTTGAAGCCAACTGGTTTGAAGTCAGGTGTTTAGTCTGTATCGAGGGTATATCGTATTTGTATATGTTACGGATAGTTTTTACAATACAATACAATACATTTTGATTTATGTAGCGCTTTAACAACAGCATGTTCTCTTTTATTTGTCATTAAAAAAATGAAATCTGAAACATGGCAAAAGGTAAAAAAAAAATATCAACATTACAACAAATCTACCTATCGGCCTTCACAATCAGTTCTGCAGGCCCTGGAGCATAAAAATTAACATTGATGAAAATGTTGCTTTCACCAATCAGCATTTGCTAGCTATTCGCTATCTATTAGCCATCTAGCTGGCTGTGTAGCTATCTAGCTAGCTATCTATTCAATATCTAGCTGGATGGCTATCGAGCTGGGTAGCTGTTGGCCATCGATTGGCTATTGGCTATTGGCGTCTATCTATTTGAGTTACTTCCGGGTCGAGTGAACGCTGGCGCGTGAGGCTGCCGCTGCTCACCCACAGAAAAACTTATTTGGTGACCTTAAAGTGACCTTGAGTTTTGAAAGGCGCTTATAAATGAAATATGTGGTTATTATTATTATTATAAATGACACTGATTTGATTAGGACGTGCCAACATGCTGTGCGCATGCGCAGAAACGAGCACGTTGTGACCAGATAACAAAAACATCAACAATAGTCTCGCCCGTCATCGTAATGCATTTTAACTGCAATTTTTACTGATCATTATACTGTATTTCGAAACATTTCAGTCCCGGAAAGTGTTGTTTTTTATTGTCGACACGCAATGCAAAAAAAAAACATTTGTGTGTGTTTCAACGTGCTTTTTTTGATGACTAATGTATTATTACGCTAAACAGGGTGGCCAAAATGTCAACTAGAAGCCATTTTACAAGCAGGATCTCCTAATATTTGGTCCTCAAAAAAACTTTTAAAAACGTGAGGAGATGGTGTGACTCGTCAAGTGGCCGCCCAGAAACATGTTGTCGCTAACCGGAAGTGTGCGTTTGTTTTCGGTGTTGGGACCCCTCTGCCCACCCTCCCCACCAGCCCCAAACTTTTTTTTTTGCTCCTTCAACAAATCACAACTTTTAGAGCACAACAACTCCACTCCGAACTTGTTCGTCGAGTCTCAACAGGAGCTGACGCGTCTCAACCAGCGGGACCCACCCAGACCCAAACCGGCCGAGACCCAGACCCGAGACCGAAATCCCGACCGCCACCATCCCCACACCGCGGTGCTCACCTTCGCCGATCGGCGTGTGATCAAGGCGGGATCGGTGCGGGTTCGAATGGTTGGTTTTGGCGGGTCCAGGTGATCCTACATGCCGACAACCCGGAAGAGGCGAGTCGGCGCTGCGCTCACTATAAAAGGAAACGTTTCCTGAATGAGCGACCAATTGGAGGACGGCGCGGGAGATGTGACGTCAACGTGAACGCGAACGCCTCGTAGGAAAAAATAATTCATCAGAAGGCAACACGACGAAAGGAACTTGAACGCCACTCGACGGTCAATTGGCGTGTTTGTTTCCACCCGAAACAAACACAACTAACAATAAAATTGCTTCGATTTGTTTCTAAAATATTTTTTTATATATCATAATCACACCACCCTTTCGTGAAAACAATTTTGCTTTCAAAACGATTGGAATAATGACGTTTGTCTCACCACTTTGCTTCTTTCTTTACATACTACAAAGGGGGTCATGAAAAGTCCGGAAATATATTATTCATCGTTTAAACTTCCGCGTCGTAAAGGCGGAAGTACTTCCTGACTTGACAAAATTATATACTGTACCTGTAGAATCTACATTTGATTAAATTGGGAGGAACCGAATGATATCAAATTACATTAAAAGTTATAAAGTAAAACTAAATGAACGTAAATTTAACAATGTGTACTACAATTCAGATTATGTGTAACAGGGTCAGTAAAAAAATACTGTAATGAGTGTAGTCTATAATAATAATAATAATATTAATAATACATTTGATTTCTAAACGCCTTTCAAAACTCTCAAGGTCACTTTACAGTCACAGGATACGTTTTTCTGTGGGTGAGCAGCGGCAGCCACACGGGCCAGCGAAATGTAAATATCTCCACTGCTAGACGAATAAAGGTAAATCCAATCCAATCCAATAACTCAAAAAGCTAGAAAGCTAAGATAGCTAGCTGATAGAATGCTAGATAGCTAGCTAATAGACAGCTAGCTAACTCTATAGCTAATATCTTTCCTGACTCAAATAGCTAGCTAGATAGCTATATTGCTAATAGTTAGCTCTCTAGCAAAATGTGTGAAATGATATTTACCCGACGTATATTTAATGTACGTGAAGTGGAAATGACTATGGTGGTGTGTGGTTGCTATATTGCAGGTACTGTATTCCCCTTTCCTCAGGACTTCCTCATTTTTCACTTTTCCCACCCTAGTACAAAATGTATTATTTTAGCTTTGACTTGTGAATACATACTCATCATTTGGGCAAGGTTTCTTCAATGCTGTTTGTGTAGTTTGTGAATTAAAAAAAAAAAAACACAATACAGTGATACATCGGTTTTCAAACATAATCCGTTCCTCAAACCTGTTTGAAAATCGATTCGTTCGAAAACCGAAACAGCACTTTCCATTATAATCAATGTAAACATTTTTAATCTGTTCAAGTATACATGGGCATAACTCACCCCCTCCTGAAATTTTTGGTTAAAAACCGGAATGAACAAAAGCCAAGATGTTCGAAAACCGAGATTTGACTGGACTCACTTTCTCTGACAATCACACAATAACACAGTGTAAAGAAAAAGACGAAGGTTTGCACTTTATAAAAAATAACCCACATCAAAATTCACACACAATGCCTGGAGTGCTTGAACGTTTTGTATGTGTGAGTCTGTCTGTCTCTGTGTGTCTGCACACACACACACACACACACACACACACACACACACACACACACACACACACACACACACACACACACACACACACACACACACTCTCTCGCGTTTCTAAATATAGAATTGGGCAAAGTAGGCCGGGTTCCTCCCTGCTCTGAATTTTCCTTTTCGACCTTACAAGGAATTGAAAGTGAGGCGAGCAGACAAATACGCAAATAGATACACTCTATTGCCTTACAAATTCCCATCAAATGTGTTTTTAAGAATTTAGAAATGCTAGTGAACATGCTAATAGAGGTTAGCATTGCTCATAAATACCCCAATTGAAGAGATTGTAAAAATGCTAACAATCATGCTAACACCGCTTAGCAATTACAGTTCCCAACTTTCTGTCTTTTATGTTGTCCGATCATCAAATTCAATGTTTATGTTTGTGTGTGTCACAATCCTATTGGACAATTAGGAATGGCTCAATACGAGACACAACATTTAATTCACAATGAAAGGACAATCCGTGGTTGACAAGCTAATGAGTAATGCTAATGGAGGTTATAATGGCTTTGGCCGCCATTTTACGACGGGTGCTAAACCAGTGATAAAATATTCATATTAACCATTAAAAATGAAGCTAAACCAATAAAAGGCTTCACAAAATAAGACAAGGGATATTTTTTTTCCGTGAAATAGATGAAACGGTGACAAACGGTTCATTTGTGGTAGTCACCTGAGTGACGCTGATGGTCTTTGCAGCAAAAACTATACGTGCTGAAACAGATCCCAATGCAAATGGAAATACAATACGTACATAACTGATATGTAATTGTGATAAATCACCAGCAGGTGGCGACAAAGTCTTGAATATCAACGTGTCTCCAACCTTTCACTCTACCAAATTCCAAGTGAAAAATACTCTATACTTCGAGTAGCACCATTTAAAACCAACCGGAAAATTCAGTAACATACCAAAGTTAAGTGTCCATCAAAAACAAAAGCGAGTTTTTATGGCGTTCATGATAGTATTGTTCAAAACTAGAACCTTGCACTTCAATAAAATTAATTATTTCATAATTTCATGAAAGATATGTTGCACATAAATGTGGAATTAAAAACAATGACGTTCGAAACATTTAAAATCCAAATATTTAGTTAATAGGATTAAGCGGTACGGAAAATGGATGGATGATAATAATAATAATAATAATAATAATAATAATAATAATAATAATAATAAATTTCATTTCTAAGCGCCTTTCAAAACTCTCAATGACACATTACAGTCAAATGAACACAATATGTTAGGACAAAATTTAATATATTCGAAAAGTTGGGAAATATACTGCAGTTCAAAAGTTTAAAAGATGATTTACATTAACTAAGAATTGCATTATGAATAAACAGTCGTGAGATTATTTCACTGGAGACCAAGTGAAGGCCCGTGGGCTAAATGTGGCCCGCTACGTCATTTCATTCGGCCAGCGAAAGCAAATCAAACATTGGGAAATTCCATGATTCTTGCTAAAGTCCCAACCAAAATTTCAATTTGTCGTATGTAAACCACAATAACAGTCATTATTTTTTTATTCCAAATTGAAAACTTGTTATTTATTTATTTTATGTGCGCTATATATAATAAGTGAAGGAGATGAAACATTGTAATGGCTTCTCCAAATTCATAATGGCCGCAAGAGGAAACTGTAACTACAAAGTGGCCGACACCCTTGAATTATTCCTTTTATTATCAATGGAGCAGTAAAATCACTCATCATTTCTACAAACATAAAAAGTAAATAGAAATCAAAAAGTAAACAAGAGTTGCATGAACACATTTCTCACAATTCCATCCAAGATGCATGTATTTTTATTGATATAGTATTGGTGACTACAGTAGCTGCTCAAGTTCTGTTGGAAGGCGGTAAAAGTACCTGAGGGAGTGAAGTGAGCACCTCCCCCACCTGCATAGCCCCCACCCCTGAGGACTTGAAAAGAAAAACACTCCTACCATTGTCATGCGTGCACTTCGTATGCGAACAAAGCACTGCGTACACCGCCGCTTAGTGGGAGAGATCCACTTGTAACAGGAAGTATTTGCATAAACGGTCCCCATAAAAACGCGTTTGGTGTTTCGGAACATTTAAGTGATGTGGCGTGGATATCTTCATTCAACTCAAAATCTCCATTGAAGCAAAGCAGGAGCAACAAGGGTGAAGAAGGACATTTTAGGGTCAACGGAGTCCAACGAGGCCGTCACGAACGACAACTGACGGCTTCCTGGAGTAACCAGTCTCCGGAACGACACATTTAGAGAAAGGTCTTCAAGCAACCATTGAAGGGGGGGAAATTGGTGTTGGAATGGGAAGAAAGAGATGAAAGGAACAATTCAGAAAAAAAGGGCAGGAGTAAGAAGGAGGTTATGTTCAGGACAGGGGAAAAACCATGGAGGAGGAATCAGAGAGTCAGAATCAGAATCAGAGAATCATAATCAGAGAGTCAGAGAATTAGAATCAGAGAATCAATATCAGAGAATCGGATTCAGAGAATCAGAATAAGAGAATCAGAATCGGAGAATCAGAATGAGAGACTCAAAATCAGAGAATCAGAATCAGAGAATCAGAATCAGATAATCAGCATCAGAGAATCAGAATCATGGAATCAGATGATCAGCATCAGAGAATCAGAATCATAGAATCAGAATCGGAGAATCAGAATGATAGAATCAGAATCAGATAAACAGAATCAGACAATGAGAATCGGAGAATAAGAGAATCAGAGAATAAGAATCATAGAATCGAAATCAGTCATTCAGAATCAGAGAACAATTCAGAAAAAAGGTCAGCAGTAAGAAATAGGTTATGTTCAGGACAAAGGAAAAACTTTGGAGGAAGAATCAGAGAATATGAATCCGATAATCACAATCTGAGAATCCGAATTAGAGAATCTGATCTGAATCAGAGAACCAGAATGAGAGAATCACAATGAGAGAATCATAATAAGTGAATCACAATCAGAGAATCAGAATCAGGGAATCAGAATCAGAGAATCGGAATATCAGAATGTCAGAATCAGAGAATCAGAGTCAGTGCCAATGACTTTTTCCACCATCCTAACTGTTTGTTGAAGTCAGATTTTGTTCGAAATGTCATAGCACCTCCTGTGGCAGGCCATGCTTCTTCAGCAGCCTCGATGGGAAATGAAAGGGAGATAACAAAGTGAAGATATCCAGAACAAGGCTGAAGGAAGAGCCTCCGGCAGTGATGGTGAAGGAACAAAGAGTATATCTTAGAGTTGTATATGCATATGAAAGAACAATGAAGTTCGCATGAAACGGAGGTGTTTGGAAGAAACCATTGGAAGAGATTTGGGGGGGGCAAGAATGAGCTGCGGTGAAGGTTTTGAAGGCGTGTTGAGAGCAAGAAGGGACAATTGTTGTGTTCTCCGCGCTAAAAGTTGAAACTGAGGAATGCAGCGCCTAAGGCTTGAGCTACTTTGTCAACGTCTCCAAACAGAAAGTGACCAGACCAGAGAAGATGTCAGCAGTTATCTGTCAACTTGGAATGAAGGCAATGAAGGGCGGTCGGGATGTTAGTCGGCCATGTTTTATCAGCCGCTCTGGATTTGCCTGATTAAAATGGTGGAAATGTTCGATTTGAAAGAGTGAATGTTTGCTTTCCGAAAAACATAGTTATAATGATGTCTTTTTTTTGGTCGCACCTATTTAAAATGGCAATACAATAATAATAATAATTTTAACAACAAACAATAACACTTCACAGTCACAGAATAAACTTTTTCTCAGAGTGAGCAGCGGCAGCCATATGCGCTTGCGTTCACTCAACCCCGAAGTAACTCAAGATAGATAGAAAGCTAGCTAGATAGCTAATGGATACCTCATAAATAGCTAATAGATAGCCAGATAGCCAACAACTAGCCAGCTAGACAACTTACACCCAGCCAGCTAGACAGCTAATAGCTAGCCAGCTAGCTAATGGACAGCTAATAAATAGCTAATAGATAGCCAGATAGCCAACAGCTAGCCAGCTAACAGCCAGTCAGCTAGACAGTTAATAGCTAGACACCTAGCTAATGGATAACAAATAAATAGTGAATAGATAGCCAGATAGCCAAAAACTAGCCAGCTAACTGCTAGACAGCTAATAGCTAACCAGCAAGCTAATGGATAGCTAATAGATAGCCAACAGCTAGCCAGCCAGTCAGCTAGCCAGCTTACAGCCAGTCAGCTAGACAGCTAATAGCTAGCCAGCTAGCTAATGGATAGCAAACAAATAGCGAATAGATAGCCAGATAGCCAACAGCTAGCCAGCTAACAGCCAGTCATCTAGACAGCTTACAGCCAGCCAGCCAGCCAGCTAATAGCGAGCCAGCTAGCTAATGGATAGCAAATAAACAGCGAATAGATAGCCAGATAGCCAACGCAACTCCTTCACCAGGAGGCACCTTGACACAGACACAGCCATTCTTCCTTCACAGACAATAAAGTTGTCGTCAAACCAAAACAAAGCGTTGCAACGAGCCCCGCGCTCGCTTCGCAAGGCCGTGGTGGGAACGCTTGATTGGCGGGGTGTGTGTCACGTCAACTTGGTGACCATCTCCCCTCCCACAGCTTCTTGTCAGGACTTGCAGACAATCTCAACGTGTTCGTTTTAGTCACCTCGCCAGGGGGGGGGGGGGTGCGCACTTGTGAAATAGCTGCAAAGTAGCACAAAGACAGCTTCAGTAAGTACCAGTAGGTGGATGCATAACTTACTACAAAAATACTCACCTAACCTTACATACCTGTTACACAACTTTTAATGTGCTAAGTCTATTCTCTTTGTCTTTTTTTGTAATACCGTACAATAGCTATCTGGCTGGCTAGCTATTAGCCATCTATTGGCTCGCTAGCTAGCTTTCTATCTATTTGTCTTACTATTCTATTTCAGTTACTTTCGGGTTGAGTGAACGCTGGCGCATGTGGCTGCCGCTGCTCACCCACAGGAAAACTTATCCTGTGACTGTAAAGTGACTGAGAGTTTTGAAAGGTGCTTATAAATGAAATGTATTATTATTATTATTATTATTATTATTATTATTATATTTCAGCTACTTCCGGGTTGAGTGAACGCTGGCGCATGTGGCTGCCGCTGCTCACCCACAGGAAAACTTATCCTGTGACTGTAAAGTGACTTTGAGAGTTTTGAAAGGCGCTTATAAATGAATATATATATATATATATATATATATATATATATATATATATATATATATATATATATATATATAATATATTATATTTTATTATATATTATTATTCTTATTAATTTATTAGTTAGCAGTTTTTAGATGATGATACTAGTGCAGCGTGTTCTACCGGAAACAAATTCCTTGTGTGTTCTACATACTTGGCAAAAAGATGATTCTGATTCTGATGATTTTTGGTAGTCAATTAATTGAAGGGACAAAAAAACTGAGGAGCCATTTGGGAGCCAAAAGAGCCGGATCTCTTTAGTCAGCCGAGCCAAAAGTACCAGCTCTCTGAAAAGAGCCGGAATTCCCATCACTGCACAATAACTCACAGGGAAAAAACGCGTTTCACATCCTCAAAGAGTAGGTGGCTATATCATTAGGTCTATTTTCCCGAATAAACACACATATAATGGTTTGTGTGGATTGAATGACAGTATTTAATGCCATTTAAATTCATCGGGATGAGAACTTTAATGGTGAGTGTGCGTGTGCGCGCGTGTTTGTGGCTAGGTGGGGGTCGAGAAAGGAGAGCGCTTGTCAGGAAACTTGACGCTTTTCCGCAGTTGAATCGTCCAACCGCGCATACGTCACAACGACATCGTAAATGTTTGAAAAGATGGACGGTGGAGGCAGCCAATCACTGTTCACTGTAGGCCCAAGGTGCTTTGACGTCACCCGCCTTGACCAATCAGGCCAATGGGAGTCGTTTTGAGATTCAAGTGCGTCAGCGGCCAGGCAGTCATTGCGAGCCGTTGGTTAGGCGAACCCCGCCCCTTTTAACTACAACCATCAAACTGCTGCATCTAATGGCGGCGGTGTCTTTTTCCCCCCTTCTCATGTCCCGCTTGTAAAAGCCATGTGTACAAAAATCGGTAAGGAAATGTCCGTAGTGTGTTTCATAATAATATTCACCAGCACACGATGTTGCTTTTCGGAGGTGTAGGGCACTTGTCTCGTCGCATGTGTTGTGTCGCACTTTGCCACTTAATTCCTCGACAAAAGAAGGAAATGAGGCCACGCACTCGCCCGCCACGTTCACTCTTAGCGGTCCTGTTGTTTCTTTAGGACCGACTCGAATGTTGTACCGTCGACGTTGCGACCGTCGAAAGTTGAGTCGAGTATGTAAAGCCGAAAAAATGGGGGGAGGAAGGCGAAGAAGTGCGCCATTCGGCGATGATGACTGTAAAGAGGGAGCCTCAAGATGGCTGCCGCCCGCTAGGGGAGGGGCGAACGCTGAGCTTCAACGACGCCGGTGGCGCTCCACTTACTTATTTTGGATATTAACTCACGATCGGCGCTTTTCCACCGAGTATCGGCCGGTACGCGAAGACCCGGCGAAATGTACAAAAAGATCAACCCTCGTTAAAATTGTCGGACAACTTGACCTTTTGGCGTCGTCCTCGCTAAATTATTTTCCCTCCGTCTAAGTGGGCGGGACGTTCGGCCTCGCATGTCGTCACCTCATTGGTCCAGACGAATATCACTCATTCAAATCGCGTCAATGTCCCCCGCGGGGGCAGCTCTCCGCCATTTTTAATGCGTAAGTCGACGCAGACGAGTGAATATGCCCTTCCCGATAGAGCGGGACACCATTTTGTGCACTTGAGTCGCTCACAATGTAACTTTGGAAGACGAAAATCGTCGAGCTTCGGTGTAGGTGGGAGGGGGCGTGGTCGGAGCGTCGTAATTCGAGTCGTTAATCGAGCGGAGTCGCCCTCTGGCGCGAAGGCAGCCAATAAGCGACAGCGAAGCCGCCTTCGGCCCCGCCCACTAACCTATATATTAACCACTCGGCCGCCAGCTCGCTCGGCCATTGGCACAAAAACTCATTGAACGCCGTCACCGAGGAATTACTTTTGTCCACCTCCTTCTGCTTTATTTTACTACCCCGAAACAATGGCAGACGCCAAAGTTGACTCCGTATCGGAAATCTCAACCAAGGTAAGGTTAAAAAAAAGACAACAAGTGATTTCTTGTCACGGGTGCGTATAGTGCTCGCTTAAGCCGCTCACCTCCACAAAGCTGCGCGGGCTACACGCGTCAGTTTTTTTTAATTTGCATTTTTAAAAAATATTTCGTGTTTTTTTTCTTCTTTAAAACAAATTATTAAAACTCGTGGCGTCTTGGAAGAAGCAGGCGTTCGAAGAAGCGGGCGCCAAATGTGTTTAAAGGAGCATCTCGGCCGCTTCCAGATGTCACTCGAATGACGCCAGCTCAGCCTCATTGTCTACCCGCGACTCGTGAGTCGTCTTTTGTTTATTACCAGCGGCTCGGTTCCGCTCCCCGCGAGAACCGGCGGACGAACCGAACCGCACCGTTTATACCGAGCAGGGATCCCCCTTTCGACCTTCTGGATGTTGGGGGGAAAAAAATATTCCACGGGGCGACTCTGTTAATTCTCGTCGTTCGGTTGGTTCCGGTGCTGAAAGTTGCTTTGAATGGAGCCGACGTGTTTGTTGATGGCCTCCGGTTCGGCCGGCGGCGGGCGGTGCGTTCACGTTCACCCGCTCGCTCCTTCGTCGTGGCGCTTGCTCGTCTACCCCGAGGAACCTTTTTATATTGATTCCCTCTTTTTTTTTTTTTATGATTCTCTTAATGCGGAGCACTTAGTGCGTGCGCGTAGGTGTGATGCGTCGTGCGCGCGCTTTGTGCTGGCTTTCACAACCTGCTTTAAGTTGAACTGAACGCTGCGTCGCGCGTGCATGAGTGCAAAGGTGATAAGCGAAACTTAACTTTATTTTTAAAAAAGCGATTTTGGATGATTTTGCGAATCGTCCAATGCGGTGATTCGATTAGTTACCGGAAATAAAACAATAAAGACCCCGTATGAATTTTTACGTTTTTTTTTCTTTTCTAATTCGAGGACCGAGCGGGAGTTTTCCGGTGTGATATCGGCCATGTGTCTTCTTCTATTGTCCTTCGTTACACGCGCTTCGCCCTCCCCCCCACCACACACTCTTCGTTACCCCCACCCCCTTTTTACTCGCACCCCCACCTCCCCCCCTCCAAAAAAACGTCACACCTCCCTTCCCCCCTCTTCAAACACCGCCAGCTTAGTTTCAATGACGCGTTGCATTATGGGCAATGTAGTTCATATCCCGGGCGTGTCTGGTGACATATGGGCGGCTTATGCACTACAATACCCACAATTCCCTTGGGGCCCCGGCACCAAGGATCCTATTACGAGACGGAAAGAGGAGGAGAAGTGCTCCCAGCATGCATTTTTGCGCCTTCCCTCAACAGGAAACTTAACGTTAGTACTAAAAAAAGCTTTTTATATTACTTAATGTATTTTTTTGTTTGTTTTGTTCAGGATTTGAAGGACAAGAAGCTTGTGGAGGAGAAGGAGAATGGCAAAGATGCTGCCACCAATGGAAAGGTGACACTATTACTTACACACTAAACTGTGTAAACTGATCTTTTTATTAAACAAATAAATATCCTTCCGCCCCCCCCCCAAAAAAAAAAAAATAGTACTTACTTATTTACTAACAATTACAGTGTTGTGTAAAGTCTTTATCGGTATTTTTATGGGTTAAATTAAGCATAAACAAATTAAATTTAATGACTTGGTGAAAGCAAAACAAATTTTTTTTTTAATTACCATTAAAATCGGCGACAATGACGCCCCTGAAAAGCCACAAGATAATAATACATTTCATTTCGAAGCGCCTTTCAAAACTCTCAAGGTCACTTTACAGTCACAGGATCAGTTTTTCTGTGGGTGAGCAGCGGCAGTCACACGCGCCAGCGTTCACTCAACCCGGAATAACTCGAATAGATAGAAAGCTAGCTAATAGATAGCCAGTTATGTAGCTAGCTAGCTTGATGGCTAGCTATCATATGTATATTATAGCTAATAGATCGCTAGCTAGATACCTAGCTAATAGCTAGCCAGCTATATAGCTGGCTTGCTAGATAGCCAGCTATATAGCTAGATAGCTAGCTAGCTAATAGATAGCCAGCTAGCTAGCTAGCTAATAGATAACCAGCTATATAGCTAGCTAGCTAATAGATAGCCAGCTATATGCCTAGATAATAATCCATTTCATTTCTCAGCACCTTTCAAAACTCTCAAGGACACTTACAGATAGCTTGATGGCTATCATATATAGCCATCAAGCATATACGTATATACTATACATATATAGCATGTATAGCTAATAGATTGCTAGCTAGTTCCCATATGTACATGACCCCCCCCCCCCCTTTTTCTAGACAGTACATTGACACCTGAATAGGATCAGTGACTTTGAATATGAATTAATAATAATAACTAGAAATCTGTGTACCAACAAGTACTTGCCCATGTAAACATTTTCATTACGGTGTGCTGCCACCAGAGGGCGCCAAAACGTTCTTAAAAAATGGAGAACTTTGGGCAAGAGCAAAAAAAATCAGCAAATACGACTAATAATATTGGTAATAATAATACATTTCATTCATAAGCACCTTTCAAAACTCAAGGTCACTTTACAGTCACCGGATACATTTTTTTTCTGTGGATTATTGTGTATAAAAGAAAATTTGCAAACCAGAAATATAAAAATGAGCATTCTAATGGACGATTTAGGGATTCAACATGATTTCGATTTAGTGGCTTAGCTAGATGATTAAAAAAAAAACAAGTTACATGAAAGCAAAGCTGATTATAAAATTTGAATTGTCAGGAGAACGAGGAGAACGGCGAGCCCGAGATCGACGACGAGGAAGACGACGAGGTGGACGACGAGGACGAAGAGGATGACGGAGAAGGTGCCCGAGACGCGTCCCCCTTGATGTTCGTCTTACCTCCCTCCCTACGCGACCGCTAACCTTCACGGTTGTTGTCACCCAGGCGACGAGGAAGACGAGGACGAAGATGAGGATGAGCTGGAGGGCGGCACGAAACGGGCGGCCGACGATGACGACGATGAAGACGATGACGAGGTGACATTTTGTGATACCTTGGTTTACGAACTTTTTGGTTTACGAACGTTAAATTTATGAACAATGTTCCTTGGCATACGAACTATTTTTCGGGATACACACGGTGCTGCCACAATGAGTGATGTGTCGTTCGCGAACGAGCCCGTTCTCCCCCCCAAAAAATGGCCGCCAACATTTTTTTGTCCTCTATTCCCTGCCCCCAGTCTTCGGTTAAAGCCACGTGATTGGTCAAGAACGCAGCAGTGAGGGGAGGTGGTTTAAACATTAAAGAGGCAGGCAGACGACAGAGTGAGAGTGACAAAATGGATAGAAAACAGTGACATTTGGACTCGTTTAAACTTTGATAGTTCAAAAGCAGAGTGTAGACTGCAAGGTTAAAATATCCCATCAATCAGGCTCCACAAATAACCCGCACAAGCCATCTGTACACTTGATGCAAAAAGCTATCAACCCAGCTAAACAGAACACAATTGATGAGGAACAAGGTAAAATTATGGCAGAGAAAGCACCGACAAGGGATCATTCCTCAAGATAGTGAAAGAAGAAGGCTACGTTCCTCATAAAGTGTTTAATGCTGATGAATGCCACTCCATTCCATCAACGACCATCATAAAGGTAAATAAAATGACTTTATTATACAGTACAGTTTATTTCTTTAATTATAACATAATAGCACATTTATTAGACATAAAATAAGGTATGTTTTATTTTGTTTAGTTTTAAAGCTTTGACAATTAGAAAGTAGAAAATGATGTTTTATTGGGACCTGGGAACGGATTATTCTCATTTTAATGGTTTCCTATGGGAAATTAATTTTTGGGATACACACTTTTTGCCTGACACACTGTCTGGCAACCAATTAAGTTCGTAAGCCAAGATATCACTGTATTTCTTTTCTACTTGATTGAAAATTGAAATAAAGGTTTTGGGTGCTAAATGGATTTTTTTTTGGTGGCCACCAGGACGACGTGGGGACCAAGAAGCAAAAAACAGACGACGACGATTGACGCGGCGGCGCGGCAACCCGCCGAGCCGCTTCCCGTGATCGGGGGGGTGCTCAAAGGGGGGGGGGGCGGTGACCTGGAAAAGCGCTCATGTAAACAATATGAAAGAAAATGTGGTCATTAGCGAATAGATTTCACCGCTCTCCCCCACCAAATATCCTCACGGCACAAATCCGGCCTCAACGACAACAATAACGACGACAACAGCGACTCCAGCGGAGAATTAGTTTGTATTTTTATTTACATTTTATATTTTTGTACATATTGTTGGGGGGGAAAGGAGGCAAATAGGTGCTTGGTTAATAAAAAAAAGAGATCTTTTGACCATGTCACACATCAAAAAACAAACAAACAAACAAACAAACAAGATGGCCGTTGAACTCAGAAGCATTCCAGTCAATTCCATTTAATGTATGTACTTGAGCTGTACCATAAAAAACAAACGACTTTGTGCTTTGCCTGCTTGCTTGCTTGGATGGGAGGAAGGCCAAAGAAAAGAAGAGTTTCTTTCTTTTCTTTTTTTTATTTTTAATTTTTTTGGCCACCTGTTTTTGGTGTACGTGCGAAGTTTGTTGTTGGACAATAAACCGGACTTTTATTTTGTGACTTCTACTTTTTTTTTTTGCTCTTCTTAATGCCTGCTGGATAACTTGTAATTACATTGATTTAAGTAATAAAAAGTCTAAAAATCCATTTTTCTTTACAATCCATCAATCTATTTGTTATTTAGTGAATGCTGGCGCGTGTGGCTGCCGCTGCTCACCCACATAAAAAGTGTATTCTGTGACCTTGAGAGTTTTGAAAGGTGCTTAGAAATCAAATAATACATTTCGTTTTCAAGCATAGGTACAATAATAAACAATAAATAAAATATACAGTTATAAATAGAAAAAATCACAAATAGAATACAATACATAAAATGTATTATGATGATGATTATTATTATAATTTGCTAGCTATTTGCTATCCATTAGCTGGCTAGCTATCTATATAGCTATCTATTCACTACCTAGCTGGCTGGCTATCTAGCTAGGTATCTGTTGGCCATCGATTGGCTAGCTAGCTAGCTTTCTATCTATTTGCGTTACTTGCGGGTTGAGAGAACGCTGGCGCGTGTGGCTGCCACTGTTCACCCGAAGAAAAACGTATCCAGTGACTATAAAGTGACCTTGAGAGTTTTGAAAGGCGCTTAGAAATCAAATGTATTATGATTATTAAGATTATTATTATCATTTGCTAGCTATTTGCTATATATTAGCTGGCTGGCTAGCTAGCTATTCACTATCTAGTTGGCTGGCTATCTAGCTAGGTATCTGTTGGCCATCGATTAGCTAGCTAGCTTTTTATCTATTTGAGTTACTTGCGGGTTGAGTGAACGCTGGCGCGTGTGGCTGCCGCTGCTCACCCCCAGAAAAACTTCTGTGACTGTAAAGTGACCTTGAGAGGTTTGAAAGGCGCTTAGAAATCAAATGTATTATTATTTGCTATCTATCAGCTATATAGCTGGCTAGCTAGCTATTGATCTAGCTGTCTAGTCTGGCCCACTCGAGGCAGAAACGGCAAAATATGGCAAAGTCGCCGTGGGCGGGGCCAACGGATGACTGGCGTGAGCTGTCCTTGATCTACCGCGAGCAGGAGGAGGGTGAACGGCAAGTTTCGACATGACTCTTGCCAGAAAGAAATTTGCCATCTTAGCCTAAAGGGACAGAAGGGGCCTCACAGCATGCTGCCACACTTACCCTTCCACCCCCTCTGCGGCGCAGACTCCCTTTTCCTGAACTTCTGCTAGTGACTAGCCAATTATAGTTTGTGAAAACGCCTTCCAGCGGGCCTTGAGTTGCCAACTCAAACTCTGATTGGTTAAAGCAACAGATTCATAGACACTTATTTTATGTTCCAGGGCCTGCAGAACTGATCGTGAAGGCTTCCAGGTCAATTTCTGACCTTGGTAACAAATATGGCTGAAATGTGATTGGTTAAATGCTTATATATGAAAACACACACCTAAAAGCAGCACAACAGACAAAAAGCAATGAAAGGAAGCTGAAAGACAATTTGGAATTATTTAAGATAGTAAAGTCAAAATATAATTCAAAATGTTGAATAGATTTTTAACAATAATAATAATAATAATAATAATAATAATAATAATTATTATTATTCACATTAGTCTGATTCAGATATTTTTAGGCCAGCAGAGAAGGCCTTACAAGCCCTGACGGCCCACCACTGCTATACAGTACTCTTGTTTCTATTTATAATTGTATTTTATTTATTGTATTCTATTTGTGATTGTATTTTATTTATTATAGTACCTATGCTTGTCTGTGACTGTAAAGTGACCTTGAGGGCTTTGAAAGGTGCTTAAAATGATATGAATTATTATTATTATTATTATTATTATTAAACAGATTTTTGCCAGGGCTTGAATGCCCCCAACCCCGATTGTAGTCCCATCCCCTAGCACACATAAGGTGATTGTGAGGGTCCCCGTAGACCGCAATGAGGCTAAGGACAATCGAGGGGGGGGGGGGGGGGGACACATCACCAGGACAACCGTAAACCCACTGAGCAACAGATGCGGTGATAATAGCCCCCCAAGGAGATTGGCAAACAGATGCACAGACCAATTGATGGGCGGGGGGGGTCTAAGTCTATCTCAGGGGGTTTGCAAAAAAAAAAAATCGTTCTCACTATTGAACACATTTTATTTAGAATAAAATTGAATTTGTCCACAGTATTAAAAAAATAATTTGAATTTGTGTTCTTACGATGTTTAATATTTACAATATGAACGATATTACGGCGAATAAAAACAGTAAAATGTTTAATTTAACAGATTTCAAAACAAATGTCCACGTAACCGGAACTTATTTTCTCGGAACTTTTGTTTCTTCACGAGACTTTTCGCACGGACTTGTTTTTTCATCTTTGCTTATTAAGAGTAGCCATATTTGTTTTCATTAACATGACTGCTAAAATTGAATTAATGACGAAAACGGAATCGAAACTAGCTCAAAATTATGTTTAACAATGTTTGCGTTTCCCGTACAAACTTTCTTGTATGTCGTACACATCTAAAAATCGACAACAAAAATACGACAAAAGACGGCCGGTTGACAGCTGTATAATCATAGACAAGGGGACACAATGAGCTTCAAAACAAAACTCTTCTGACCAGCCCTAAATATTGAGTGGCTCAGTTTGCTGTCGTCAGGTAAATTCAGGACCCGTTTCTCGGTGTGAAATGAAGTCAAATGAGAATCAAGTTGTACTACATCTGCCCCAAAAGACGCTGCATCAGCCAGTCCCAAAAGAGCAGCCGAAGTGACGTGTAATGTTGCGCTAGGACAAGTGCAGAGAGACGACGCTGCAATGCGTGCTTGTCGCCAACAGAGGGTGCCAAAGACGAGGAAAGCGACCTCTGCAGGACTGACCAAGCCTAAAATGACTCTCGGATCCACAGGACACTGCGTGCAAAGCTCCTACTGCAAATATGATTTTCTAAGTGGTGGGCCGTCAGGGCCTGCAATGCCTTCTCTGCTGGCTTGAAAATATCAGAATCGATTAAATTGTCTTTCATTGATTTTCCCCTATTGTGCTGCTTTCAGATGTGTGTTTTCGTATTTAAGCATTTAATCAATCATATTTCAGAAACCGACCCGTACGCCTTCACAATCAGTTCTGCAGGCCCTGGAGCATAGAAATCAACGTCAATGAAACTGTTGCTTTAACCAATCAGATTTCAAGTTGGCAACCCAAAAGGGTTACCAGCGCCTTTTTGCAAGACCTGGTCAACGTCAGAGTTTTCGCAAACTATAATTGGCTAATCACATGATTGGCTAGTCACTAGCCAATCATAGTAACCCTAGCCACTAGGTGATAAGGGCAATTCTGGCCAGCGCTAACACACTGTATATGTACCGAGCTGCAAAAGCAAATACAGGTAATCATCCGACTTACGACCAGCACGACTTACGACCACCCATACTTACGACCACGACCTCCAGACTCTATTTTTAAAATTTTAATTCTACGCCTGGCACCGCAACGCGCTAGCAGGCCGGCAACGTGTACGACACTTTTGGCCAGCTAGCATCTCACTCTCGCACAGCAATCGACCGTGTGATGGCACCAGAGGGGGGGAGTTTGCGAGTCATTCAGCCTCTGAGTCTCTATTCAACATTTTGAATGGATTTCGACTTAAGACCATTTTGACTTACGACCGTTTGGTCGGAACGGAACCCGGTCGTAACTTGGATGTTTTCTGTATATTGTTTTAATTTAATAGTGTTTTTGTCAACACACAATGGCTGAAGGAGGAGAAGAAATGGATTTGGTTGCAGATTTACTGTTAAAGCCTTTTTCAAGACAGACTTTTTAAGAATAGATGGACATCATTAAGGTTGTACATCTCTTAAGATAGCCAAAATAGCAAATAATATTGCAATTTTATGAGGTTATCATGAATCCACAAGTTCATCGTAAAAATTTGAACCGTTTAATGACAGTATTTCTTAAGTTCCTTCAAGTCACAAGTTATTTCCTAGCCAATAGCACCCTCTACTGGGCGTGTAGTAATATCCCACCACACTCCCAGCTGATTGATTCAGACATAGCACTACTGAAGGCCTAGCAGTGACATGCACGGGCCACCAGCAGCCATATTTGTTTTTATTTTGTCCTCATTAGCATAGTTGGAAAAAGGAGCTATTCTGAAACGAATGAATTGAAATCAAGTTTACACGACTGCTCACGAATGATGCTTAATACGCTGCCGCCTGAACAAATGTCCTTCCAAACAATGGTACAAACATGCTCTTGTCCGCCCAAGCACACAATAACACAGTGGACAGATTGTCATTGAGACCACGAGAGTTCAACGGCAACATTGTGCGTCTGTAGGACTCGTACGCACTCACACACACACACAACACACACACACACACACACACACACACACACACACACGCACGCACGCACACACACATTCCTGTTTCAATGGTTTTGTGAGGTCCAGATAACTCCAGATAATGAGTGAGGACCACCGTTGCTGATAAATTTAGGGAAGAACTAGTGTTACATTTGAACACTCAATGTCATCTATCTATCTATCTATCTATCTATCTATCTATCTATCTATCTATCTATCTATCTATCTATCTATCTATCTATCTATCTATCTATCTATCTATCTATCTATCTACCTAGCTAGCTAGCTAGCTCGATAGCTAGCTAGCTAGTGATCTACCTAGTGATCTATCTAGCTAGCTTTCTAACTAGCTCGCTAGCTAGTAAGCTAGCTATGCATCTATTTATCTAGCTAGCTAGTTAGATAGCTATGCCTATTTATTATTTATTTATTTATTTATTTCAGGGGGTGGCGAAATACAGTCTGGCCTTTTAATTCATTTTTTACTGCCGAGCGCTTAGCATCTTTTGCTATCTCGTGTATATTTTGTTTCTGGAAATCTTCTGCGCGTTCAATTGTGACCAATCCATCGAAATATGGTAAATGCTCATTTCAAAATTCTTATGCTAGCCAGATAATATGAATGTCATGCGCAGGCTGGAATAGAAGCCTGCCCCCCCCCCCCCCCAGCGTGAAATCACCAGAATATGCAGATTACACACACACACACACACACACACGTACGTACATGTGACAGGCGTGTAGGTCGGATTTCTGATTTGTAGGTCCCCCAGCATGAGAGCCACTGAAGTGATTAGTGATCATGTCACAGCAGCGCAACATGCTCATAATTAATCGGACTCCGCTAAGCTGATGTACTTTGGCGCGCACACACAGAATAACAGACAGCCACATTGAAATGAGAGGGAAAAAAGCAACGGAATATTCACATAAATGGTGAAGCAATAACAATTAGTCAGGTCACATTGACAAACAGACAAACTGGGGACTGGTCGCCTGTTTGTCAGGGCACAAAGGGGCATTACAGCTGAAACTGACTAGCAATGCTTTAATAATAATATATTTAATTTCTAAGTGCCTTTCAAAACTGTCAAGGTCACTTTACAGTCAAAGGATAAGTTTTTTTCTGTGGGTGAGCAGCGGCAGCCACACACGCCAGCGTTCACTCAACCTGGAAGAAACTCTAATAGATAAAAAAAACTAGCTAGCTAGCTAATAGATAGCCAGCCCGCTAATAGACAGACAGCTAGCCAGTTAATAGATAGCTTGCCAGCTGGATAGATAGCTAACAGATAGCCAGCTAGATAGCAAATAGATACTTAAAGGGATTATTCCGGGTTTAATATGGACAAAAACAACAGACTGCAAACTTCATATGGTATTCAATTGAAGTTCCGATAGATGAGTACTATAATCATTGCGTTGGGGTCGGCTTCGGGCTGGGCTTCTCTCTTTTTTTTTAATGTTTATAAAAATGTATGCTAAAACGACGTGTGGACACTAAAATAATGTTATTCTTTGTTTGTTTTTCTAATTTATCGATGAAGATTTATTGTATTTCTGTGTTCATGCCTCTCTGTCTGTCTTAAGGTGCCGCGCTTCTTAAGGACGTTCTGTTGCTGCTGTGGTTTATGGCAAAACGCGTCAAAATGACGGACGACCTTAAATTTTCCGTCAACTCTAAAAAAAACTCCGTCCATGATAGAAAATAGTTTTTTTTAATGTCACCTCTACATAAAATATAAAATATATCAATGTTTATACAGGCTTGGATTTCGTGACAAATGTTTTCATTTGTTATTATAAATCCTCAAAAATGACGTGAAATTTCGGGTTTGCATCGGGCTCGGGTCGGGCTGTAATACTCGCGATTCGGGTCGGGCTGGATTTTTTGGGGCCCTATTTTACCTCTAATACGCGCATACAGACACACACGGGCGCGCGCGCACACCACACACACACTTAAGAAGGAGGGACTATATCTTGGACAAAGTTCTCAAATGAACAAGGCAGAAAGAATAAAACGAGTGACAGTAGAATAACAAGGAGGAAAGAAAAGAAGTCGCGGCGGATGAATGAGGCGGAGGGATTTCCTCTCCCAACTTTGACACGAACGCACTCAAAGCGCGTGCGCGAGATCGACTTGAGCACAAACAAGTTCGGCTCTTTGGCGTTTTCTGCCTAGACGGCGCCGGACACGCACAGGGCGGGGATCGGCTCGGCTCGGTTCGGTTAAACCGCGGCGTGTTCGCGCGCCTGTGGTTAAGGACGTACGTCACGACGAGCCACCACAGTGGCTCTCCGTCCAGGTCTTGCTTGACGTTACTTTCCATTGAAAACTCGCGTCCCTCCCTCCCTCCCACCAGACGACTTTGGAGTTGTGTACTTACTTGGTCGCCAGCCGACATACTGCTCGTCCGGACTTTGTCTTCCCGGCCGCCGAGCGCCTCCGAGCCGAGTCGAAGCGGAGGCGCCATGCCGGTCCGAAAGAAAGGTGAGGTCCTAAAAGGTAGTACATACACGGTTCCGGTTGTACTGTCGGTAGCCTAAGCCGCTTTCTCACTAGCCAGCTAGCAATCATGCTAGCCTCTCCCCGCCGGGAGGGCGAAAGTCCAAACGGCGTCGAAGCGAAGCCCAAGTTAGTTTCTCAGTAGGACGAAGCGTCAAAGGTGCTTGGCCGGACGCCACCTCGATATCGAGTCGAACCGGGCCGCGGAGGCCCGCCTGGGCAACTGCTAGCCGCTTAGCTCGACATGCTAAGCGAGTTGAGACGGAGCAGCTGACGTTTGGCCAAAGTGGTGACAAACTTGACGCGAACTATCAACCGGACGCCACACTTCGTCAAAACCTGCTTACGCACCCTCGCAGGCTGCTTAAAAGCACCAAAAATGCTTCGGAACTCGACTGAATAATATATAATAATAATACTTAAACACTTTTCTGTGGCGTGACCTCAAAACTCGACTGGCACTTCTCTTATGAGTCAACTGAGCAGACTGATGCAAGAATAATTCGTAGGACCTCATTTTCTTGCTGTCAAATAAAACTCACTCTTTACGGTTTATTTCCTTCATATTAAGTTATTACACGTTAATACATGTCATGTTTGACTGTTATATCTGATCAATTTCAGGTTAAAAAGTAAGAATGACAGTTTAACTTTAAAGGACAACCGACACCCCCGGACAAGTTGTGTCCATAATTTGTAAAATCACTTCAAATTACTTCTACTGAGCGCATTTTACAAAGATTCCACCGCATATAGCTATATTAAACGTTTTAAGACTCTCACTGAATATTCAGGAAGTCTTGTTTTCGAGTTGATGACGATGCCTTTATTGTCAAACATGCTAATATGCATGACATAATGTATTATTATTATTAATACATTATACAGTAAAGTCTCGTTATATCGATATCGGTTATATCGATAATACCGCTTATTACGATACTATTTCTATGAACGCAAGGAGAAAATTACATGCGCGCAGGATCGGATATATCGATAGTCCGGTTATATCAATATTTTTTCGGACTCCCGAGAATATTGATATAACGAGACTTTACTGTATTTACAAGCGCCTTTCAAAGCACCTAAAGATACTTTACAATTAAAAGTACAATAAACATGTAAACTATTGGATTGGATGCACCTTTATTCGTCTCACCGTGGAGACATTTACATTTCACAGCAGCAAAGTTATGACAGGAAAAAGAAAGAAAGAAGTAGAAAAACAAAATACAGGAGCTGCTGGAAAGGCAATCACTCTCGCGGCGCCATCTTGAAGTCAAAACAACAACAAAAAAAAACTAAATAACAAATAATATGACAATATAACACAATAAATATAATATAAACATATAAATATAACACAAAGACGCAAAGAGTCATATATATATATATAAAACCATAAATAAAATTAGAATTAATAAAATAGCTGATTAAACTAAACTTTTAAACAGATGTATAATAATAATAATAATAATATATTCTTGATAACAGGTAACAAGGTAATGAATGAATACACCAATTGAATTCAACATAAATAAACATAAACATATAAATACATGAATGGACACCAAAGTGCATTTTAAGGCAAATCCTTCCTTGTAAACAAAATGGAGAATGAATGACCAAAACAAAATGGATGCTTGTAGTCGACATGCATATTCCACCATGATGTCCCTGATCCACTGGTGAAAAGACGCTTTGATCCTCTCCTCTTTCATGTAGAACTGCTTCATGTCATAAAGAGGGTACAGAAAGTGCTTAAGAATGAATGTGTCTTTGTTTTGTCATATTTATTTTTTTTGTTCTTTTTGACTTCAAGACGGCGCCGCGAGAGTGGCTGCTTTTCCAGCAGCTCCTATATTTTGTTTTTCTACTTTCTTTCCTTTCATAACTTTGCTGCTGTAAAATGTAAATTTCTCCACTGCGAAAACTAATAAAGGCTAATCCAAATCCAATCCAAATCCAATCCAAAACGATTAACTTTGCCTTTTTGTGTACTAGACGCTCAGCGGGCGCTGTCCTTGCTGGAAGAATACCGAGCCAAACTGCAGCACGCCGACGAGCGGCAGCTGCGCGTGTCCATCCAGAAGGTCATCGATGTCTTCCAGAGCAACCTCTTCCAGGCCCTCATCGGTATGTGCTTCATCTCTGTTCCTGAGCACAACCTGAACACTTAGGAAAGTCTCAAAAGCAGCCATTTTGATGCAATTAAGATCATGTCCGATTGAAAAAAAATAGTTTAGAGTGTTTAGGATGAGTTAATTGTGATCATATATAAATATGTATAGTGATACCTCAGCTTAGGAACGCTTTAGTTTACGAACTTTTTGCCTTACGAACATTACATTCGCGAGAATATAATCTTGGTATACGTACTTCTTTTCGGCGGACGAATCAAACCACATAGCACCACGGTGGCTGGCATACTAGTTTTCTTTGAGTGCAGACGTGGTTTGTTATCAAGTGGAGTACTTTTGCTATTACGGGACCGAAAAAGACCCCACCACAGGCTAGTGTGAAGCCGAAGAGGACATAAAAGAAAATGACGGTTGAGCAGAAGAAAGGAGATCATCGAGAAACACGAACGAGGTGTGCGTTTGTGTGACTTAGCGTCCCAGTACTAGTATGCTAAGTCGACCATTGCTACGTGTGGCTAAGGGTGTTTCTGTGTTGTCTAAGAAACAGTCTCAGGCAATAGAAAAGGTTGGAAAAACTCCTGTTGATTTGGATTAACGAAAAGCAGTTAGCGTGGGACAGTGTGAGTGAGGGTATTATCGCCGAGAAAGCACAGCAACTTCACTCGGATCATCAAGAGGCAGCTACTTCAACGACCACCACAAATGTAAATAAAACGACTTTATTATACCGTACAGTTTATTTCTTTAATTACAACACAGCAGCACTTATTATACATAAATTAAGGTATATTTTGTGTAGTTTTAAGGCTTATTTAGTAGAAATTTATGTTTTATGGGGACCTGGGAACGGATTATTCTCATTTTTAATGGTTTCTTATGGGAAATAAATGTTTGGCAGACTAACTTTTCGCCTTACACACACTTTCTGAGAACCAATTAAGTTTATAAACTGAGGTATCACTGTATTATTATTATTATTATTTTTTTTTTTTTTGCAATTTGTGCGGTGTGTGTGTGGGCGTGTGCGCGCACCAAAGTTGTTTTGTCGGTGTTTATGTGGCTGGCCGCCGTCTAACAGGAAGTAAGGAATGTGGTCCGCCGTGTGCGTCTTCACCGTCATTATCCTCATTGTTGCGAAGGCCGTTCCGTTGTAATGTCATTCAGGGTGTTTTCTCTCCGTATGGGCTGAGTCACATCAGCCAACAGCAGGGAATAGGACATCATCAATGATTTTGATCAATATAAATCTGTTGTCGTCTGTCAAACACACAAAACAAACATTTTAGTTTTCTCTCTGGTTGACCTCCTTTTTTTGTTGACTGAAATGTGGCCGATTTTTAATCAAAGAAAATCATGCTTAGAGTTGACAAGATGAAATTACATATATTATATATTTTGTGCAGTTTGATTTTCTTTCGTAGGAGAGATGCTTTAGCGCAACAGTGTCAAACTTGGCTGCCAACATTTTTTTTGTCCTCTATTCCCCGCCCCCCAGTCTTCGGTTAAAGCCACGTGATTGGTCAAGAAGGCAGCGGTGAGGGGGGGGGGGTGGTTTAAACAATAAAGAGAGAGGCAGACGACAGAGTGAGAGTGACAAAATGGATAGAAGGCAGTGAAATTTGTACTCGTTTCAACTTTGATAGTTCAAAGTGTAGACTGCAAGGTTAAAATATCCCATCAATCAGCCTCCACAAGCCATCTGTAAACTTGATGCAAATAGCTATCAACCAAGCTAAACAGAACACAATTGATGAGGAACAAGGTAAAATTATTGCAGAGAAAGCACCTACAAGGGATCATTCCTCAAGATGGTGAAAGAAGGAGGCTCCGTTCCTCATCAAGTGTTTCATGCTGATGAAACCGGCCACTCCATTCCATCAAGCCATCAACGACCATTACAAAGGTAAATAAAACCACTTTATTATACAGCACAGTTTATTTATTTAATTATAATACCATAGCACATTTATTATACATCAAATGAGGTATATTTTGTGTAGTTTTAAGTATTAGAAAGTAGAAAATTATGTTTTATGGAGACCTGGGAACGGATTATTCTCATTTTCATGGTTTCCTATGGGAAATTAATTTTTGGGATACACACTTTTCACCTTACACACTCTCTGTGTCTGGGAACCTATTAAGTTGGTAAGCCAAGGTATCACTGTATTTAGTGTTATCGGCGAGCCAGGTGCAATCATCAAAAGAGCCATAGGTTCCCGACACCTGCTCTAAAGCCATCCGACCAATATTATATTAATGCAAATTGATTGATCTGGAAGACTTCCAAATAGCCCCCAAAACCGTTTTTTTTTTTTTTTTTACCGCTTCTGCCCCTTATAACCAATCAAAACTGCAGCATTTATGGGTATTTTTATGAACATTAACACAGCCTGGTTGTGTCATGTCTATTCTCTGCATCTTGTTCAATATTTATTGGGTGGGCGCACTCACTGGAACCGCCGCTTTCGTCGGCGCTTTTGCGGCCGGTGCCGCACGCCACTCAAAGTCAGCAGGCAACAGCAGCAGCGGCGGCAGGCCCATCCTCTTGTAATCCCTTTGTGGACATGACGATTACACCCCCCCCCCCCAGACCGCCGCCCTCCCCCCTTTTTAATCCAGTCCCCCAATCCCCCACACCCCGAGCAGCCGAGACGCTCGCTCCACTTTGCTGTTCTTGTCCTTCTTTCCTCTGGCCAGCATCCACAATGGCAAACATCCAACTTTTACTTGAATCATCTGTTTATCTTCTTCTCTTGGCTTCATTATACCCTGCAAAAACAAAGCAAAGGGCAAACCTGAACTGCTTTTCACGCCGTGTGTCCTGAAATGACTTTTCGTGTTGAATTTTTAAATGTTTGAAACACTCGCCCTGCTGGCTTCCATCAAGGCGAATGGAAGTAGGCAATTTATTTTTATTTGGATGCCAATGTTTGGAACATTTTATCTATTTTTATCCCTTTTTTCATGCTCTAGTTGAAAGGTTCCTAAAATAAACTATTTTCTTTTTATATCTCTCTAAAACACCTCCTCTCTCGGATGATTGTTCAACAATATTGTAACATGCACTCACTATTGGCACAGGAGGCGCCGTTTGTGTTGTAATGTGCTTATGCGTCAACAAAGGGGACATGAAACATTGCTTAATAATAGTAACAATAATAACGATAATCAAGATATGTCTTTTTAAGCTCTCAGTCGTACAGGAGTGGTCCATCGATGAGAAGGTTTCTTTAGCACTTCTTTGAAGGTGTCGGACGTTTCGCTTCTTATCCAAGAGGCTTCGTCAGCGAACAGAGTGGGCCTCAATCTGCTGTACATATGCACCTGAAAGCAAGCAACCGCACATTTGACGACAGTGAGGTTAAAAGTCTTAGCAAAAGAAAATAGATGGTTTGAAAGGGGGAGTAAAAGAAGCTATTTTAATAAAGCAGCAACACCTTTCACTAAATTGCCATGGTGGGGTGAGGTTGGATCGTTCTTACAACGGACTTCTTAGACCATATCGGCTTAGTTATGCTGATGAGGTGATTCCAGAGAAAATGGGGCGATCAGGCCAGCCGTAGACCCCATAATCAGGCAGGCCAATAGAAGTAATCAGTGTAGCCTCAGGGAGTAGTCCTCTGCTCCCCCCAACCTGAGAGCAGGGACCAATCATAGCAGAGTCTGCCACCGCCACGTCTGGACAGTAGGGATATATATATATATATATATATATATATATATATATATATATATATATATATATATATATATATATATATATATATATATATATAGGGCCAAAACTACCAGCAAATTTTAGTTCGTTGATGAAGCTTCTTGGATAAGAAATGAGGTCACTTTACAGTCATAGGATAAGTTTTTCCGTGGGTGAGCAGCGGCAGCAACACGCGCCTGCGTTCACTGAACCCGGAAGTAACTCAAATAGATAGAAAGCTAGCTAGATAGCTAATACATAGCTAGATAGCCGGCCAGGGAGCTAGATAGCAAATAGCTAGCTAGCGCGAAGCCAGCTAGATAGCTGGATAGCTTTTTTTAATTAAAAAAAAATATGTTATTGTTTTATTTTATTATAATAATAATAATAATACATGATATAATATATACTATTATTTCAGTGAGGAAGCATTTTTTTATTACAAGTATTTTGTCACACAATGAATTCAACATGTACCCCTTTTTTTTTTTTTTTGTTTTACTTCAAGATGGCGCCGCGAGAGTGGCTGCCTTTCCAGCAGCTCCTGTATTTTGTTTTGCTACTTCTTTCTTTCCTTTCCTCTTCTTTTCATAACTTTGCTGCTGTGAAATATAAATTTCTCCACTGCAAGACGAAGAAAGGTACAGTACATCCAATCCAATCCAAAGCACCACCGCCCGACCGTCAACAGGTGGTGCTGGTCACATCGTTGCATCCCAGAATGACCCCTTTGCAGAAACGGTTGCGTTACCATGACAATATGTCCTGTTCTTCTGCAGATATCCAAGAGTTTTATGAAGTGACCTTATTGGACAGCCAAAGTTGGGCAGAATCTTCCAAGCCGATGGATGGCGTGGCTCCTTGGGAGTTCTCCAGCCTTCAAAGCGCCGCCGTCACCTCCGACACGCTACCCAGCCTTAGCACTAGCATCGAGGTAAGCTAAATCCTTCTTCCCCGATTGCACACAAATCCTACTTAGCTCAGTTAGCGGCTTCCTTAGCGCCTCCGTTGGTGTGCACTGCTGACACGACAACATAAGTGTGTCGAGAAAAGTATTGATTCCTATGACTTCTAGCGCTAGCTAGCAGCCATGGGTAATCTTTTGCGGTATTTTAAAACGGAACGTAAGCTTCGTTATGATGCTTTAGTCTGTTTTTTCACACGATGAGAAAGTGCCTCGCCGTGTCAGGTCTCTCATTAACTCATTCACTGCCAGACCATATGCAAAAACGTGTCCACTCCAGTGCCAGGGTTTTTGTCATTGTCACTCAAATTGTAGGACCAACAAAATATTGACTTTTAGGACTACATAAACATTCAATGCAGCGTCAGAAACCTTAGACGCTTTTCTTTCATCAGGAAAAAAAAGAGTTAATTCCTAAATTATATGGGTCTGGAGTTATACGAGCTTCAAATGAGCGCGGCTGTCCAAAATGTAATTCAATACAGTGATACCTCAGCTTGCGAACTTAATTGGTTCCCAGAAAGTAAGTGTAGGGCGAAAAGTTCGTCTGCCGAACATTTAGTTCCCATAAGAAACCATTAAAATGAGAATAATCCGTTCCCAGGTCCCCATAAAACCTAATTTTCTACTAAATAAGCCTTAAAAAAACACAAAATATACCTTATTTTATGTATAATAAATGTGCTATTGTATTGTAATTAAATAAATAAACTGTACTTTATAATAAAGTCGTTTTATTACCTTTCTGATGATCGTTGATGTCGTTGCCTCTTGATAATATCCCAGTGAAGTTGCCGTGCTTTCTCGGCGATAATACCCTCAATCACACTGTCCCCTGCTAGTTGCTTTTCATTAATCCAACTCAACAGAAGTTTTTCAAACTTTTCTATTGCCTGAGACCGTTGCTTAGACAACACAGAAACACCTTTAGGCACACGCAGCAATGGTCGACTTAGCATACAGGTACTGGGACGCTAAGTCACACAAACGCACAACTCGTCCGTGTATTTCGATGATCTCCTTCTGCTCGACCGTCATTTTCTTTTGTGTCCTCTTCGGTTTAACAGTAGCCTGTGGTGGGGTCTTTTTCAGTCCCATAATAGCAAAAGTACTCCACTCGATAACAAACTACGTCTGCTTTCAAAGAAAGGCGATGACGAAAACTAGTCCGCCAGCCTGTGTGGTTTGGTGTTCATCCGCCGAAAACTAGTTCCTATGCCAAGTTTTAATTCTCGCGAATTTAATGTTCGTAAGGTGAAAAGTTCATGAGCTAAAGCGTTCGTAAGCTGAGGTATCACTGTATGAGCTTGAAATGGTGCCAGCTGTCCAAAATATAAATCAATACATACATATTTTTATCTTAAAGTGATCACGTGAAAATATGTTTGCACCTTAGCGGTGTTTCCTCCCTCAGGTAAAATATGGTTTTTTGCAAGATGCCCTACTGTTATCGTTTTTTTCCCCAACACAGTAAAAACAAAACATTTGAGGGTTAGCCACGGTGACAATGACAAATTTACGTCACTTGATTTTTTTTTTGCGCGGTGATGACGACGGTGCGGTAATAACGACGGTGCGGTAATAACGATATTGATGACGAAACACGCTCTCTGTGTCCCCCGCCGCCAACGGCAGGACTCAGCCCTTCTAAATGAAATCCTGCACGCGTTGGGGCAGGCCTCGCGCTCACCAAAGTGTGACACTCAAGTAAGTAGTACGAGCTAGCGTTTGTAGGCGGGGCCTCCGCATGCCGCATCCAATCATCTCATTGGGGGTATGCAAAGGGAGGGGAGGGGGGCCCAGCGCCTGCAGGGCAGCTTTGTGCACGAGCTCCGACGACCTTAAGATGTCGCGGCGGCGCGCACGCCGGCTAGCCTGAGTCGACCGTTGCCGCTAGCGACATGTTGAGGCCATCATCAGCATTCTTTGTCTTTGTCACGTGCTTTCATCATCAGCCATTTCCTGTTGATGAGGTTTGGTTTGAAATTTTGGTTCGGACTTGAGCGAGCATCACGGCACTTGACATGCTTGATTTTTGGTTTTGCGGACCGAATAAAATGAGGCGGCGGGCCAGATTTGGGCCCCCTGGCCTTAACTTTGACACCAATGTTGTTGAGTGAACGTCAATGGAGTACAGCTGAGTTGAATACATTTATTTTTCAAGGTTAAAGTGGGAATAAGTGGAGATTGGTCGTGGTTTTGTAATATTAAGACACGCTAAGCTTTTGTGCAAAAACGTGTCCACTCCAGTGCCAGGGTTTTTGTCATTTTCACTCAAATTGCAGGACCCACAGAATATTTACTTTTAGATGACATGAACATTCAATACAGCTTAAGTAACCTTAGACTCTGTGATTTCATCAGAAAAAAAGAGTTAATTCCCAAGTTGTATGGGTCTGGAGTTATCTTAGCTTGAAATTGGGGCGGGTGTACAAAATACAATACAATATTGATTTACATAGCGTTTTAACAACAGCTGAGGCTGTAACAAAGCGCTAACATGGACAAAAGGCAAATGCTGCCCCCTCGTGGCAGGGAAAATATCGGCAGAGGTCTGACCAGCGCTTTATCGCCCCCCCCCCCCCATTTATTGTATTTATTTTTTACACTCAACATAAAAGACTGCGTCGAATGTTAGCCACAATGGTACTGCTTGCAGAGCCAGTTTTTTAATTTTTAATTTTTGATTTTAGAGGCTACTTATAATTGCTCAACCCACTCCTGTAAAAACAAAACAAGGGATTGTGTTTGGGAGACCTCGTGGGCAGCTTTTGCCATTTCCCACCGGCCTCAAATGCATCGCTAGCAAGCGCGCAGGACCTCCGCCCGGCTTGGGCTGCTCCCACGGAGAGGAACGAGGCGGCTCTTCCTCTAAATTGCTGGATCACTCGCTGCTTTGCATCCGGAGCGTGCGCTTGATGACTCGCTTCGCTGCGCTAACCCGGGCTCGGAGCCATGGACTGTATTTGTATCGTCACGACCAAGGTAACCGCGCAATTCACGTTGTTGCTCTTTTTAAATGGTTACCGATTGTCTGGTAACGTTGGAAGAAAGAAGGAGGTTAGTCGAGGAGGCACGCCGCCGCCGCCGCCGCCGCCGCCGCCGCTGCTGCTGACAACTTTGTGCTGTTGAAAAGATGCACTTGGCGAACGGAGCCTGGTTGTGGTCGGTGAACGTGTGGAGCGGTAAATAGTGACGTCACATGTTCGGGGAAGGCTTTTCATTGGGCGAGACCACGACGTCACTCGTGCTACTAGTGTCACAAGTTAGTTTACCTCATAGGTGTGAAAGTCAAGGGACAGGGGGCCAAATTTGGCCCACCACATTGTTTTATTCGGTCCGCGAAAGCAAATCAAATTTTTGACATTGCATGCTCATCTATTGAGCTAGCTAGCGAGCAATCGAGCTAGCGAGCGATCAAGCTGGCGAGCTATCAAGCTATAGAGCTAGCTAGCTCTCCTATTCAGCTAGCAGACTAATCCCTTATATCACTGGTGTGAAAGTCAAGGGCCGGGGGCCAAATCTGGCCCGCTACATCATTTCATTCGGCCCGTGAAAGCAAGTCAAACTTGTGAAATTCCATGCTCATCCATTGAGCTGGCTAGCTACCGATCGAGCTGGCTAGCGATTGAGCTAGCTAGCTATTGAGCTAGCTAGCGATTGAGCTGGCGAGTTAGTGATTGAGCTAGCTAGCTGTTGAGCTAGCTAGTGATTGAGCTGACGGGTTAGTGATTGAGCTAGCGAGCGATCGAGTGAGTGATCGAGCTAGCAGGCTACCGATTGAGCGATCGAGCTAGCGATCAAGCTTGCGAGTGATCGAGCTTGCTCATGATGATGATGATCAGGTTGCACCGCGGGGGAAACTTTGAAGGCAGTTGAGGGGGCGAGGGTGAGATGCAGGTGAAGCCAAGCTGGCAGTTGCCGTGGCAACCAAACCCAACATTCACAAAAGCCAGCCGCGGTTAGAGATACAGGCCAAATGTGGTGAATCAGCAGAACGCCATGATGCATCGTGTTGCTGTGGAAACGCATGATCGGGCTTTTAACTCTCGGATATGATCAGTTTTATCGGTGAAAGGAAGGAAAAACGGCGTGCGCATTTTGCATTAAACTTTTCTGCATAATTTTTTTCGGGAACTGTAAAGGAAATAAATTATTATTATTTTTTCCAGTGTTCGTACCAAAATGGAAACTGATAATGTTTTTCACATTTCCGGTTTATGGACACCCCTCATCTTTTTGAGATATAAAATGTAATTTAACAAAATAACAAAATATTGTGAGGGGAAAACCTTTATTTGTATTTCATTCATTCATGTATTCATTCAGTCATTTATTTAATTTGTTTTCTTTCTTTCTTTGTTTTTTTTAAATTCATTTATTTATGTAGTCACCCAAGAGTTATTTATTTATTTATCCATGCATTTATTTATCTACTCACCCAGTGTATTTATTTATGTACAGTATTTATATTATCGGATATATCGATGTATGCACGCACGGAGAAAATTACATAGTCCCGGTTATATGTATTAACGAGACTTTACTGTATTTATGTATTTATTTTTTTATTTATCTAGTCACCCAACAGTTATTTATATCTGTATTCATTTAGTTTTATTTATTCATCCATTTAATTTTATTTATTTATGTAGTCACCCAACAGTTATTTATTTATATCGTTTTATTTATTTATTTATTTTTCTACTCACCCAGTGCACTGATATATTTACCAATTTATTTATTGATTCGTCTATGTGTGTATTTATTTATTTATTTATTTATTTATTTACCTATCTTGTCACCCAACAGTTATTTATCTAGTGTATCCATTTAGTTGTATTTATTTATCCATTTAATTTTATTGATTTATGCAGTTACCCAACAATTATTTATTTATGTAGTTTTATTTATTTATTTATTTATCTACTCACCCAGCGCACTGATTCATTTATTTATTTTGTTTTATGTATTTATTTTATTTATGTATTATCTGGTCACCCACCCAGCAGTTATTTATGTATTTATTTAGTTTTATTTATTTATCTGTTTATTCATTTATTTATTTATCTAGTCACCCAGCACAGCTATTTATTTATTTAGTGTAATTTATTTATTTATCTCATCACATATTTATGTATTTATTTATTTATTTAGACGGTCACCCAGGATAGCTATTTATTTATTTATGTAGTTATTTATTCGGATATGTGTGTGTAAATGACATAGTATTACACGGATTTGCTAAGTACTGGACCAGGTTTTGCCATCAGTGCATCAAGACTCCCCTCCGGTGTGCCCGCTTCCCCCCCACGGTGGCGCTCTGCACCGAGACAAACGTGCACATCATTGGCTACTTTAGCCTTTGAATGTCTTCATCCTTTTGTGGAAGGCGACTCAACATGAACTGCGCACGCGCTTTGCTTTGCTTTGCTTTGCTTTGCTTACTGGGTCATGTGAGGGATGCGCACGCACACATGAAGTGAGGGTAAATGTAGAAAGCGGCCATCACGTCGCAAGCTGTCACTAACTATCAGCGTCTCTTGCGTGCACTACATTCCCCATGATCATCTGCTGTTGTTGCTATGGCGAAAAGGGCAGGAAGATGGCGGAAGTAGAGCGAGCGCCTCTTGTGATGGAGTGTCACATCAGATTTGATCGGAATTTATTTTTGCTGATTCGTTAATGTGACGTCACTTCCGACCACTTCATCTCTCCCTTCTCCATCCTACGTGCTCTACCTTCCCCCGGGGGATATCGCTCGCCGACCCGCTCGTGAGTCATGTGACCACGCTCGATTTCCCCCCGCGTTCCCTTCCCACCGCCATCACACGAAGAGCCAAACGCCAATGAGAAGCTTGACAGGCGAGGAGGATTTTATCCAACCAGAACAGGAAGTGGTAGAGGAGTTAAGCGTTGTGGGGGGTGGTAGTGGAAGCGCAGGAGGGTGGGGAGGGGGCTTCTCCCTGAATGAAGGAAGCTCTCCCGGATGGCGTTCCCCCTGGCCGCCATGGAGCGACGCGAGGAATGAGGGCGGATGGTGAGGGCAGAAAGCAGCAGCAGCAGCGGCGGCAGCAGCGGAGGAGGTGGAGGCGGCATCGGAGGAAGCGAGGTCGTAGTCGGCCGTGGAGGTGCAGGCGCGAGGGGGGGCGGACGGCGAGCAAAGTGGCGCCGACGCTCCCGCAGGAGGCGTCCGTCGGGCAATGACAAGATGGCGCCCGCCGCCAAGAATCTGGAGTGTTTTTCACCCGTCTTGTGTCACTGCAAAGTGGCGTGCACCAACAGCGCCATCTCGCTCATGTTCGGATGCAAGGTTGGTGCGCACACGTGTCGTCAAGTCGGGATCGGATCCGACTCGGATCCTGTCGATTGGTTCTGTTTGCCATCAATATTTCAAAGTGCTTCTATTTGCCAACAATTTCAATACCAAACTGTAGTAACAATCTTTTCAAATTTCCCCAAACAAAAAGCAATTTAAATTCTATGACGGATATACTGAAGAAATCCTACTGTACCGGTGTCCGAGTCAAGGCTCGGGGGCCAAATATGGCCCGCCACATCATTTTATTCGGCCCGCCAAAGCAAATCAAGCATAGTATCAGTCGTACAGGAGTGGTCCATCGAGGAAAAAGGTTTCTTCAGCAGTCATTTGTACTTCTTTGAATATGTCGGACGTTTCGCTCCTCATCCAAAGAGCTTTGTCAGCGAACTAAAGTTGTGCTGGTAACCCTATCTCTAAATAGAGGCTTTGAAAGAGAAGTAAACGAAGTATTGTAAAACAGCAAAATCCTTCGCTCAGTCGTGGTGGTTTAAAGGTTAATTTAGACCGTGCTTATAACAGACTTCTTAGGCCAATACCACATAGGCTTAGTCATGCTAATGACGTGAAACCAGTGCCAAGGATAGAACAATAGAAGTAAACAAATTGGCTTCAGAGAGTTGTCCACTGCTCCCCCAACCTTAGAGCAGGGACCTCTGTCCATTAAGGATATTGCGTCAGGGTTACCAGCACAACTTTAATTTGCTGATGAAGCTCTTCGGATAAGGAGCGGAACGTCTGACACCTTTCAAAGAAGTACAGATGATGGCTGAAGAAACCTTTTAGAACCATTTTTTTAAATTCATGTCTGTGTGGGATAAAAGTTTGGCATGGGCACTTGGTATGCGTCGCTCTTCCATCTTCTCCCCCAAATCTTCTTCCTCCTCCATCTGACCATGTTGTTATTTTTAGCATCTTTAGTCAGCACTCCTCTTCATGCTCCCCCGTCACTGAAGACGCTCTCGAACGTCCTTCTCCCCGACACATCCCACCTTGCTGCTGAGTACGAGGAAGTCGCTGCGTCGTGATCTTCCTCGTTGGTGTCGTGCAAATGTCGCATTGCTGTCATTCCCAAGCAGACTGTTCACCTCATCCCATTTCGATCTTTATTGTCCATCTCGGTTGGCTTCCTGTCGGTGTGATGGCGGCCATTTTTTTTCCTTCGCCAAATGTGATAATTTCAGCAGGAAGCACCTCCCTTATTCGGGAATTGAAAAGCATAACGTGGAACGCCATTCCCGAATTTGTTCCGGTTTTGGTTTTTCGAGCTTGGGTGCCGATAAAGCGCTGGCAAGACCAATGTTTTTGCCTTTTGTCCATGTTAGCGCCATGTTCCAGCATTAGCTGTTGTTAACGCGCTATTAACTATGTCATGTATTTTTTTCATCTTGTTTTTGAATACCGTGCATTCTCTAAATATTTTGAAAGCTTATATTTCACGGTAAGATCAAAGCATTGTCATCAAATGGCTGGCAACCGGTTCAGGGTGTCCTCTGCCTACTGCCCAAAGGTGTCTGGGATAGGTTGTAGCACCCCCACATCCCTGTGTCCCTAGTGAGGATAAAGCTGTCCGGAAAATAAAGAAATGGCATCTTGAAAATCTATTAGCTAGCTATCTTGTGATCTAGCTGGCTATTTAGCGATCTACTGCTAGCTATTAGCTATTCGCTTGGTATTAGCTATCTATTCGCTATGTGTTAGCTATCTATTCGCTAGGTATTAGCTGTCTATTCACTAGGTGTTAGCTATCTATTCGCTCGGTGTTAGCTATCTATTCGCTCGGTGTTAGCTATCTATTCGGTAGGTATTAGGTATCTATTCGCTAGCTATTAGCTATCTATTTGCTAACCAATAGCTATATATTCACTAGCTATTAGCTATCTATTTCGCTAGCTTGCTATCTATTTGAGTTACTTCTGGGCTGAGTGAACGCTGGCGCGTGTGGCTGCCACTGCTCACCCACAGGAAAAAACTTATCCTGTGACTGTAAAGTGACCTCGAGAGTTTTGAAAGTCGCTAATAAATGAAATGGATTATTATTGTTAAAAGTCATGGCCTGGCCTGTTGAGTGTGATGTCACAGTGTTGCTCCACTCTTCTTCTACACCCGTCCGTCTTCTTGTCATCCATGTTTCTGTCAGAGGACTCTTCCATGAACCAATCAGCAATCAAGACGTTGACCGTTTCCCGTTGTGATGTTTTCAGAAATACCGTCACCATGACGAGGACTCGTCGCCTCCGGAGGACCACAGCTCCCCGCAACTTACGGAGGAGACGGGCGCTCCGGAACTGGTCCAGGTGGCCGAGAAGAACCTGTCACAGATCGAGAACGTGCACGGATACGTCACCCATGCCCACATCTCTCCGATGAAGGTACCAAATGCTTTGGAATTGATGGGCGGTAGCGAGAAAACATCTGTGAAGCGTGGTTGAATCTCGCAAAAAAACATTGATTATAACCTTTCAGTTTTCAACAAAATCTGTTTTTGAACAGCTTTCTGGTACGGATTATGGTCGAAAACCCATTTTTTGACTGTGTCCTTTTCCCGGCAAACAAAAGCAAAACAAACATTTGCACACATGAAGAAAAAAACTTTGCATGGCTGCCCTTTACCGTTCCGTGCGATGGAGGCCTTGCCACTAGTTCCAAACTAATTTTAGGCTCGGGGCAATGAGCAAAGCAAAGCTAACCACAAGAGACCAACCACGCCCGCTTCCCGATGCCCATTTGAATTTTGTCCCTGTTGCATGTGGGTACGGTTTCTTTTTGCGTCAACATATCATCCATAAAGTTTGTTTTTGTGTAAAGGAAAAATATATATAAAAGAATCTTCTGGAATGCTTCAGTCGGATGAGCGGCTTGTCCAATATTAGCATCATGATCCCCTACTTTTTCTTTTTATTATTATTATTACATTTGATTTTCTGTCTGTTGACAATGTTTATGGGATACTAATAATAATAATAATACTACATTTTTTTACACTTTTTCTTGCAACTGTATTCAAGCGCATTTTATTTTCTGTCTGTTCACAATGTTTATGGGATATCAATAATAATAATAATAATAATAATAATAATAATAATAATAATACATTTCATTTATAAGCTAGTTAGCTATTTGCTATCTATTAGCTGTCCAGCTGGCTGACTGACTTTTTCTTGCAACTGTATTCAAGCGCATTTTATTTTCTGTCTGTTCACAATGTTTATGGGATATCAATAATAATAATAATAATAAATTTCATTTATAAGCTAGTTAGCTATTTGCTATCTATTAGCTGTCCAGCTGGCTGACTGGCTAGCTAGCTGTATGGCTATTTAGCTGGCTGGCTGGATAGATAGCTGACTATCTATTAGCTAGCTAGCTAGCTTTCCATCTGTTTGAGTTATTATAGTAATAATAGTAATAGTAAATATAGTATTAATAGTATTGAGTGAATGCTGGCGCGTGTGGCTGCCGCTGCTCACCCACAGAAAAACTGATCCTGTGACTGTAAAGTGACATTGAGAGTTTTGAAAGGCGCTTATAAATGAAATGTAATATTATTATTATTGTTGTTATTGTTATTATTATTATTATTATTTTTTTTTATTATTATGTTATTTCATTATTATAATCGTTTTATTTTTATAATATTAGTTTTAATATTATTTTTTAATGATTATTTATTGTATTATTTTTATTTATTTGTGTTATTTTTGTTATTTATTTTTTTCATTGTTTTTTTATTATTGTTTTATTATTGTATTATTATTATTATTATTATTTCGTCTGTGTAAGCTCTCAGTAGTACAGGAGTTGTCCATCGATGAGAAGGTTTCTTCAGCCGTCATCTGTACTTTTTGAATATTATTATTATTATTATTATTATTATCCCTGCAAACAAGCAGATGTCGGAATATCCCTCAACTCTGTCGCCCCCTGGTGGTTGAAAAATACCCCCCCACACAAACACACACATCCCCCTGCCCTGTGTCAGCCTCCACCTGTTATACCGCATGTGTCCCACAGGTGGCATCGCTGGAGTGCCTTTTTGAAGGCTCCCCGTCGTTAGGACTCGATGGGCCGGAGCTCCCTTCCTCCCCCGCACCCTCTTCCCTCTACCCTCACGGTGATGACAGCCCCCTCCCGTCCTGCTCCTCCAACCCTTACCCCCCTGTGCAGGTAAACCCCTCACCCCCTTTACCCCCTTATTCGCCTTTGTCCCAGTCATGGGTTGTGTGCACCGACTGCAAACATCCTTTTGTTGGAAGTCTTGTTTTCGAGTTGATGACGATGCCCTAAGTGACGTCACAGAGGGAACGCCCCTGATCGAGAAAGTGGTACACAATGCATTTTGGGTACTTTTTTTCGTCTGAAAACACTGTTGATTGCAAAATTAGAAGGAAAAATGATATAAATAACGCAATAGTGAATCATTGTGTGTCGCCGCCAATTGCAATTGCAAATTGGTAATTTATTTATTTTGGTGGTGGTCAGGGAGGCTTTATCAGAGCAAAGGGTGTCAAAGTCATTTTTTTGCCACGGGCAGCATTGTAGTTCCGGTTTCCTCTCGGCGGCGGAATTTGGGGAAGCCATTAGAATGTTTCATCCCCTCCACATATTACATATAGAGCGCACAACAAATAATGAATACTTAGTTTTCAAATTTGAAATAAAAAATAATGACTTATTGTGGTTTGCATGCGGCAATTTGAAATTGTGGTTCTGACTTTAGCAAGCATCATGGAATTTTCGCCAGTTTAATTTGCTTTCGCGGGCCGAATCAAATGACGTGGCGGGCCAGATTTGGCCCCCGGGCCTTGACTTGGACACCTATGATATAAGGGATTAGCCAACTAGCTGAATAGAAAGAAATCTAGCTAACTAGCTCGTTCTCTAGCTTTATAGATGAGCATGGAATTTTACCCGTTTGATTTGCTTTCGCGGGCCGAATCAAATGACGTGGCGGGCCAGATTTGGCCCCCGGGCCTTGACTTGGACACCTATGATATAAGGGATTAGCCAACTAGCTGAATAGAAAGAAATCTAGCTAGCTAGCTCGTTCTCTAGCTTTATAGATGAGCATGGAATTTTACCAGTTTGATTTGCTTTCGCGGGCCGAATCAAATGATATGGCGGGCCAGATTTGGCCCCCGGGCCTTGCCTTGGACACCTATCATATAAGGGATTAGCCAACTAGCTGAATAGAAAGAATCTAGCTAGCTAGCTCGTTCTCTAGCTTTATAGATGAGCATGGAATTTTACCAGTTTGATTTGCTTTCGCGGGCCGAATCAAATGATATGGCGGGCCAGATTTGGCCCCCGGGCCTTGCCTTGGACACCTATCATATAAGGGATTAGCCAACTAGCTGAATAGAAAGAATCTAGCTAGCTAGCTCGTTCTCTAGCTTTATAGATGAGCATGGAATTTTACCAGTTTGATTTGCTTTCGCGGGACGAATCAAATGACGTGGCGGGCCAGATTTGGCCCCCAGGCCTTGACTTGGACACCTATGTGTTACATAGTAGCATCGGTCTCATTTGCTTTTTGCTTCACATCTTTTTTTTCTTTCTTGCTCTCATTTTTATTGGCTCTCTCGCTCTCTTCTTCGATCTTTCTCACTCGCCATCTTCTTACCTCCGGTTGTCTCTCACATTTTTCGTTCCCTCTCTGTCTGTCACATTTTCACTCTCTCACCTTCCACACTGTCTCATTCGCGTTTGTTTTGGAGGAGCGTGAAGACCGGCGAGGGTCGTAAGTAGTGACGAATCCATGCCCTTCAACCCCCCCAACACACACACACACACGCGCTTGCTCCCCACCTCCACCTTTGTTTTCATGCGCAACAAGCGAACGATGCTCCACTCGCTATGCCATGCTTAAAAGGATGGGTCGCCGCATCGTGGCTACTTTGAGGATTAGCAAGCACCTTCACCGCCACCGGCTGGTAGGTCCCCAATTCCGCCCCCCCCCCCCCACCTCACCCAGAGGAGGCGGAGACAAGGATGTGATGGATGCATGGCACTCCGAAATGAAAGATGCTGCGTCATGTCCATCCTGTGTCGTCCATCTTCTTTGCGTACCTCCCGTGTCGCATTTTACGCCTACTCGTGTGTGTGTGTGTGTTAGCCATTTTGTTGTTGTTGTTCATGTGCGGGTAGTAGTAAACAATCAGTAGCACCTTCTAAATCTTTATCAGCTGTTTTTTTTTCCAGTGACACAGGATCCAATATTGCTTTTTGTTTGATTTCAATCCAGATTTTGTTGTGCAGCAGGAAAAAAAAAACTAGTTTAATCCTGATTCATGTCTGGTTTGGTGCAGATTCAGCCCTGGTTTTAAATGCATGTTTAATAGCAGTTAAATCCTGGTGCACTCTTAGTTTCTGCTTTCGTCCAGGTTGATTTTAGGTTTCGATCTGGGTCAGTTTAGATTTCAGCGCTGTTCCGGTTTACATGTGTGGCACATTTTAATGTTTTTTTTTTTTCGGTCCCACTGCGACGTTTTGCGATGTGCTTTGTCAGCCAGTTTCCATTAATTAGATCAGTGGTTCTTAACACTTGGATTTGCCTTTATTAGTCTCGCAATGGAGAAATTTACATTTCACAGCAGCAATGTTATAAAAGTAGAAAAACAAAATACTCCTGGGGTTCGATGAATCAGTCTAAGGGGTTCGACGGAGCCTCTGCCATGGAGGTTAAGACACCCCCAAACTCAACATGTCAATTAGTTATGACATGTCTGTTTAGCTATCACTGCATGCAGATGGTCACATTGCACTGCTTGTCCAATCAGTGTTGTGGGAAATTTAGTAGTCACTGTGTGACTCGCGATACTGTATGTAGTATGCCATACAATTAAAAGAAAAAAAGTTTAAAAATATATATTGTAGTTCTGCCATGTATTTTTTTTTTACTTTTCTTCATAAATGTATTAAATTCATCAAAAAATCCATTCGGTACCTCAAACAAGGTTAAGAACCACTGCATTAGATTGTGTGTCCAAAGCCGCTCAAACCCGGTTACATCCAAATTTGTGTTTGCGGGCCGAAACATCAGCGCAGTGTTGTGTTCAGATGTATTTGAAAGCCTGCAGTAAGGAACACATGCCTTCCATGGTGTTGCTTAGCAACCTCCCGAACATGCGGCAATAAACCGCGCGCATGCATACATACATACGCATACCGATGTGACATTGCCTAATCAAACATCTTTCTTTATACAGTCAAAGCTGGATTTTCTACCATAATCCGTTCCAGAAAGCCGTTGGAAAACCGATTTGGTCGAAAAGCGACACAAATCCCATGATAATCAATGTAATCCATTTCTGTTTTTATAATAATAATAATAATAATAATAATAATAATAATAACATTTCATTTATGAGTGCCTTTCAAAACTCTCAAGGTCACTTTACAGTCACAGGATCAGTTTTTCTGTGGGTGAGCAGCGGCAGCCACATGCTCAACCCCGAATAACTCAAATAGATAGAAAGTTAGCTAGCTAGCTAATAGATAACTGATAGATAGCTAGCTTGATAGCTAATAGATAACTAATATATATATTTTATTGTGAAAGAACCAATTTTTTGTAAACTGAGGCATAAAAGAATTGAAAATTTCGGTCAGAAAGCAAATTTGTCGAACTGAGACCTTCGAAAACCCAAGTTTGACTGTATAATGCTTTTACAGTTGCAAACGTTGCTTGAATCCAACGTTACCTCTAGTGCAGCCATTTGTTTTCCTTTTTTTGGGGGTCCAGATTAACTCATTAATTGCCAGACGATATGCAAAAATGTGTACACTGCAGTGCCAGGTTTTTTGTCATTGTCACTTGTTGACTTTTAGGACTACACAAACATTCGATGCAGCGTAAGAAATCTTACACTCTTCTTTTATCAAGAAAAAAAAGTTAATTCCTAAGTTACATAGGTCTGGAGTTATCTGAGCTTGAAATGGGGGCGCCTGTACAAAATACAATACATACATATTGATTTTTGTAGCGCTTTAACAACAGCTGAAGATGGAACAAAGCGCTAACATGGACGAAAGAAAAATGCTGCCCCCTCGTGGAAGGGAAAAACATTACCAGAGGTCTGATCAGCGCTTTATCGCCTCCCAAGCATGAAAAAAAACCCCAAAATCCGAACAAATTTGAGAGTGGCGTTCTGTGTCATATTTTCAATTTTCGGGAACGGCAGCTAATGAGTTGAAGCTAAGTTTCATTTTAGTTCGTCTTCACCAAATCCACGTTGAAGGCGCATCAGATGTTTTACAAACAAAACATGGCGACGTGTATCTGATTCCCGCGTGCGACCACTCAGGTCACGTTCCCCATCCAAAGCGTTGACAGACACGCACACGAGCACGCGGCCGCATCGATTATTCAAACGGTGGGAGGACCGGACCTCCGCTGACATGTGCCCCCCCCTTTTTGCCGAAGGCCATCGGGCATCACACACACACGGCATTGCGCAATGTCACACAACCGTCGCATCGCGTCGGCAACGGCATCACGTTTATACCAAGCGTCGGGCGTCTCCTCCATGTCATCGCGACAGCTCTTCGCCGTCAACGGCGCCGACAGGGAGTCCGCGGGACCGCAAGTTCGAGCGTCGCTGGCCACTTTCACCGCATGCGCCGTGCCGGCGTCGTGTCGCGCTCGTAGCCGTTTCCTCAACCTGCGCGACAGCGTCAAGAAGAGTCCCACCAAGACCGGCGCTAAGGTGGCGGGCGGTCGTTCGCGCATGCCATGGGTGCCCCTCGCCTACGTAAAGGTAGTTCTGATGACTTAAATGCCACCTCGTTCCTCGATGGTCTGGAATGTTCCACGTTTCCACCTGCTCATTTGCTCCGTTTTGGAATATTTAGTCTGGAGACTGAGTTTTGTAGTTGTGAAATGGGGGCGGATGTACAAAATACAATACATAGATATTGCTTTATATAGTGCTTTAATGCTAGCTAGCTCTCTATTTGCTATCTTGCTGTCTAGCTATCGTTCTAGCTAGCTATTAGATATCTATTAGCTCGCAAGCTAGCTTTCTATCTATTTGAGTTACTTTCGGGTTGAGTGAACGCTGGCGCGTGTGGCTGCCACTGCTCACCTACAGAAAAAAACTGATCCTGTGACTGAAAGTTTTGAAAGGCGCTTATAAATGACACATATTATTATTTAACAACAGCTGAAGCTGTAACACAGCGCTAACACGGACAAAAGGCAAATGCTGCCCCCTCGTGGAAGGGAAAAACAATGCCAGAGGTCTGACCAGCACTTTATCGGCACCCACCGCAAGAAAACCCAAAACCCGAACAAAATGGTGCTCCCTGTCACACTTTTCAATTCCTGAATAAATTTGGGAATGGCAGCGAATAAGTTAATTATGAATTAATTAATCAGTTAATTAATGTTCCAGCTTTGTGTTTATAATAATCTCACATCAAAAATGTTCTTGCCGTTAACAGGCGTGTTGTTTGAGCAACAACCACCATTTTATCGCCAGGGCTAACAAGTTGTGTGATTGATCTGTCAGCTTTTTTCTGAAGTTGATCAATACGCTCGACACATGCTAATTTTAGCCACCGGGCGGTTGGGAGGCGGGGCCTCACAGCAAAGCGACGCGCGTCCTGCCGCCAGCGGCGCCGTGCTGGGCCGCTGTTGCGTAACAGAGGTCACCGGGATGATGGGCCCGCCCCTCTTCACAACCATCACGCTTGATTGACATGTGTTGTCCTTTTTTTCGTTCAGGCCAACCCTCCTCCTGTGCTGGTCAACGCCGACAGTTTGGACACGCCCCCTTATGTGAGTTTGATTTGCTTTCGCGGGCCGAATAAAATGACGTGGCGGGCCAGATTTGGCCCCCGGGCCTTGACTTTGACATCTGTAATGTATGGGATTAGCCAGCTATCTGAATATAAAGAGAGTTAGCTAGCTAGCTTGTTCGCTAGCTTGATAGATGAGCATGGAATTTCACAAGTTTGATTTCCTTTCATGGGTCAAATAAAATGATGTGGCGGGCTAGATTTGGCCCCCGGGCCTTGACTTTGACACCTGTGACGTAAAGGATTAGCCAGTTAGCTGAATAGAAAGAGTTAGCTAGCTAGCTCGTTCGCCAGCTTGATTTGATTCGTTTTGGATTGAAGTTAACTTTATTAGTCTCACAGTGGAGAAATTTACATTTCACCACAGCAAAGTTATGAAAGGAAAGAAAGAAGTAGAAAAACAAAATACAGAAGCTGCTGGAAAGGCAGCCACTCTCACGGCGCCATCTTGAAGTCAAAAGAAAAAAAAATGAACATGGAATTTCACAAGTTTGATTTCGCGGACCGAATAAAATGATGTGGTGAGCCAGATTTGGCCCCCGGGCCTTGATTTTGACACCTGTGATGTTGATACTTCCTATTAATATTATTGTATTTATTTATTATTGTATATATTATTGTATATTCTTATTATTATTTATTATTATATATATTTTATATATTGTATATATTATTGTATATATCTTAATATTATTGTATTTTTACTCAATTAATTCACAAAGCGGAAACAGGAAGTTAGTTAGTTTATCCAAAATGTACAACAGGAAGTAGTACCGAGTTCAAGTTGCAATGGTTTCCCCCTTCTGCTGGTTTCCTGGTACTCATTTTGACCTCTGCACGCAGGTCAACGGCACCGAGGCCGACTACGAGTACGAAGAAATCACATTGGAGAGGGTAAGTGCTCTTTTTCTTTTGGAAACTCCTCTTTATGCTCGCCCCTTATGATCCCGCGTCCGTTCTAGGGTAACTCGGGCCTGGGCTTCAGCATTGCGGGAGGTATCGACAACCCCCACATCGGCGATGACCCCAGCATCTTCATCACCAAAGTCATCGTGGGGGGCGCCGCCGCGCAGGATGGACGCCTCAGGTGTGTGTTAGCCCCTCCCCCCCCTCAGATTGTTTTCATGTGCATTATGTAACACGTTACTTGATACGTTTCATTTATAAGCGCCTTTCAAAACTCTCAAGGTCACTTTACAGTCACTGGATACGTTTTTACGTGGGTGAGCAGCGGCAGCCACACGCGCCAGCGTTCATTCAACCCCGAAGTAACTCAAATAGATAGAAAGCTGGCTAATACATGGCTAACAGATAGCTAGCTAGGCCTTCACTAATCCCGGTATCTCAGATAGAAAGCTAGCTAGCTAATAGACAGCTAAAAGATACCTAAATAACTCGGATAGCAAGGCAGCTAGCTAACAGATAGCTAGCTCGGCCTTCACTCAACCTGGAAGTAACTCGGATAGAGAGCTAGCTAGATAATAGAGAGCTAATATATAGCTAAGTACCTCTGATAAAAACCTAGCAAGCTAATAGATAGCTACCAGATAGCTAGCGAGGCCTTCACTCAACCCGGAAGTAACTCTGATTGAAAGCTACCTAGCTAGTAGACAGCTAATAGATAGCTAAATAACTCAGATAGAAAGCTAGCTAATAGACAGCTAAAAGATAGCTAGCTAGGCCTTCATTCAACCTGGAAGTAACTCAGCTAGAAAGCTAGTGACATCAGATCTTTTTTCTTTAACCCCCCACCACCCCAAAAAAATCAGTTTTGTAGTTTCTGTAGCTCAATAAAGTTTTTGCAATGGATGATATTTTTTATTTTTATTTTCTGATGGGGATTCTCACTGACAACCAGGCGTCTGCGTTTGTCATTTTCAGGGTGAACGACGTAATTCTGCGCGTGAACGACGTGGACGTCCGCGACGTGACGCACAGTCGCGCCGTGGAGGCGCTGAAGGAGGCGGGCTCTCTCGTCCGACTGTACGTGCGGCGCCGGAAACCGATGGGCGACAAAGTTATGGACATCAAACTCGTTAAAGGACCCAAAGGTAAGCGAAATGATCTTCAGTTTTTGCTTCGTCAAGCATAATAATAACTAGCTAGCTAATAGATAACTAATAGCTAGCTAGATAGCTAATAGATAACTCATAGATAGTTAGCTAGATAGTTGAATAACTCAAATAGGTAAAAGTTAGCTAGCTAGCTAATAGATAACTCATAGATAGTTAGCTAGATAGTTGAATTACTCAAATAGGTAGAACGTTAGCTAGCTAGCTAATAGATAACTCATAGATAGTTAGCTAGATAGTTGAATTACTCAAATAGGTAGAACGTTAGCTAGCTAATAGATAATTAATAGATAGCTAGCTAGATAGCTAATAGATAACTCATACATATTTAGCTAGATACGCCGCTTCCTCTTCGACGGAAGCCATTTAAGCGTCCGGCGAGTAGATCTCGCTGAGGTGCTGTATCTCCATTTTGATTTAATCTGATCGCCTTGACGCATGGCTTTTAGGTCTGGGCTTCAGCATCGCCGGCGGCGTGGGCAACCAGCACATCCCGGGCGACAACAGCATCTACGTCACCAAGATCATCGAGGGCGGCGCCGCCCACAGGGATGCGCGGCTGCAGATCGGGGATAAGCTTCTGGCGGTGAGCGTCGCGGCAGCGGTGTGCGCGCTAGCTCGTTCTGTGAGTGACGTGTGTGGCGGCGTCCGCTCGCGCAGGTCAACAGCTGCTGTCTGGAGGAGGTGACCCACGAGCACGCCGTCACCGCCTTGAAGAACACGCCCGACGTGGTCTACCTCCAAGTGGCCAAGCCCAACAACGTCTTCATCGGCGACACTTTGGAGCCGCATCTCATCGACAGCCGTAAACGCCCGACGCCATTTTCGCACTATTACGTCTTCTCTCCTTTTTTTTCACTTTTGTCATGCTTCTTCTTCTACTACTTTCCAGTTGTTTTCTGTTGTAACATAATAATAATCATAATAATAATAATACATTTCATTTATAAGCGCCTTTCAAAACTCTCAAGGACACTTAACAGTCACAGGATATTTTCTTCTTCTTCTTCACTCAACCCGGAAGTAACTCAAATAGATAGAAAGCTAGCTAGCTAATAGATACAGTAATAATAATAATACATTTCATTTATAAGCGCCTTTCAAAACTCTCGGACACTTTATAGTCACAGGATATTTTTCTGCGGGTGAGCAACGGCAGCCACACGCCCCAGCGTTCACTCAACCCAGAAGTAACTCAAATAGATAGAAAGATAGCTAGCTAGCTAATAGATACAGTAATAATAATAATACATTTCATTTATAAGCGCCTTTCAAAACTCTCGGACACTTTATAGTCACAGGATATTTTTCTGCGGGTGAGCAACGGCAGCCACACGCGCCAGCGGTCACTCAACACAGAAGTAACTCAAATAGATAGAAAGATAGCTAGCTAGCTCATAGATACAGTAATAATACATTTCATTTAGAAGCGCCTTTCAAAACTCAAGGACACTTTACATTCACAGGATATTTTTTCTGCGGGTGAGCAACGGCAGCCACACGCCCCAGCGTTCACTCAACCCAGAAGTAACTCAAATAGATAGAAAGATAGCTAGCTAGTTAGCTAATAGATACAGTAATAATAATAATACATGTAATTTATAAGCGCCTTTCAAAACTCTCAAGGACACTTAACAGTCACAGGATATTTTTTTCTCGGGTGAGCAGCGGCAGCCACACGCGCCAGCGTTCACTCAGCCCGGAAGTAACTCAAATAGATAGAAAGCTAGCTATCTAGCTAATAGATACAGTAATGATAGATAGAAGACCAACTCCAAGCGGAGTTTTTCATCTCACGCTTTCATGACTTTTTCTTGACGATTCCGCCTTGTTCACACGCTGACCGTGTCTCTTTGCCTCCATAGCGTTCTCTCAGCACCTGGAAAATCATATCAGCGCCCCCAACTTCTTGTCTCAGCCCGTCCCCCCGGCAGCCACATCGGGACGCTACTCGCCGACGCCCAAGGGCATGATGGGTGATGATGACATCTCACGGTAACACTGCACCTCTTTTTTTTTATGTGGGGTGGGATTTGTGTTGCAATCTGATTGGTGTTTCCCACCTGTCTGTCCGTCCCCGCCCATAAAAATGTCAACTTTGACGTGAAGTCCCTCCCATTAAAATATAATCCTACTTGACCTGTAAATGCCCATTGGATCATGATTTTTAAATCACTGATCTAAACATTCAAGATTAAATTAACTCATTCAATGCCAGACGATGTGTAAAACTGTGTTCACTCCAGTGCCAGGGTTTTTGTCATCGTCACTCGAATTACAGGACCCACAGAATATTGAGTTTTAAGACTACATAAACATTCAATACAGCGTTAAAAACCTTAGATGCTCTTCTTTCACCAGAAAAAAAAGAGTTAATTCCTAAATTATATTGGCCTGGAGTTATCTGAGCTTGAAATGGGGGCAGATGTACAAAATACAATGCAATACATCCTTATTGGCTTATATAGCGCTTTAAGAACAGTTGGAGCTGGAACAAAAGGGAAATGCTGCCCCCTCGTGGAATGAAAAAACATCGGCAGAGGTCTGATCAGCGCTTTATCGGCACCCTCGCAATAAAAACCAAAACCCGAACAAATTTGGCAATGGCACTCCACGTCACACTTTTCAATTCCCAATAAATTCGAGAATGGCAGCGAATGAGTTACGAACCAAATTAATCCAAATTTGCGAGATTGATGGCAAACAGTAGGGGGCGACAAAGTGGAGGTTGAAGCCACGTTCCTGTTCCAGCAGGGAGCCCCGTAAGGTAGTCCTGCACCGCGGCACCACGGGATTGGGTTTCAACATCGTGGGCGGCGAGGATGGCGAAGGCATCTTCATCTCCTTCATCCTGGCCGGAGGACCCGCCGACCTCTGCGGCGAGCTGAGAAAGGGCGACCGTCTCGTATCCGTAAGTCACGCCGTGCCTGACGGACACGTGTCAATCTGGTTCCTGGACTTTTTTGGAGTTTGTTTTTGAAGTAACGGGCCGAATAAAATGACATGGTGGGCTAGATTTAGCCCTTGGGCCTTGACTTTGACACCTGTGCTATCCATGCTCATTTTTTGCGTGCCAAAATCACCTTATCCATGGTCGTTTTTTTCTGTCAAAAACTGCATTTTCGCAAGTTTAATTTGCTTTCCTGGACCGAATAAAATTATGTGGCGGACCAGATTTTGCCCCCGAGCCTTGACTTTGACACCTGTGCTGTCCATGCTTGTTATTTACGTGCTAAAAACACCTTATTATACATGCTTGTTTGTTTTTCATGTCTAAAAGTGGAATTTCAGAAGTTGGATTTGCTTTTGCAGGCCGAATAAAATTATGTGGCGGGCCAGATTTGGCCCTCGGGCCTTGACTTGGACACCTGTGCTATACATGCTCGTTATTTTCGTGTCAAAAACTAGAATTTCGCAAGTTGGATTTGCTTTTGCAGGCCGAATAAAATTATGTGGCGGGCCAGATTTAGCCCTCGGGCCTTGACTTTGACACCTGTGCTATACATGCTCGTTATTTACGTGCTAAAAACTAGAATTTCGCAAGTCGGATTTGCTTTTGCAGGCCGAATAAAATTATGTGGCGGGCCAGATTTAGCCCTCGGGCCTTGACTTTGACACCTGTGCTATACATGCTCGTTATTTTCGTGTTAAAAACTAGAATTTCGCAAGTCGGATTTGCTTACGCGGGCTGAATAATATTATCTGGCGGGCCAGATTTAGCCCTCGGGCCTTGACTTTGACACCTGTGCTATACATGCTTGTTATTTTCGGGTTTAAAAACTAGAATTTCGCAAGTCGGATTTGCTTACGCGGGATGAATAATTACAGTAAAGTCTCGTTATATCGATATCGGATATATCGATAGTCCCGGTTATATCGATACTATTTCTATGCACGCACAGAGAAAATTACATGCAAATAGGGTCGGATATATCGATAGTCCCGGTTATATCGATATTTTTTCGGACTCCCTTGAATATCGATATAACGAGACTTTACTGTATGTGGCGGGCCAGATTTGGCCCCCGAGCCTTGACTTCGACAACTATGCTATACATGCTTATTTTCGTGCTAAAACCGCCTTATTATATACATAGTTGGGTTTTTTTGTGTAAAAACCTGGAATTTCACAAGTTTAATTTGCTTCCGTGGGCCGAATAAAATGACATGTCGGTCCACATTTGGCCCTCGAGCCTTGACTTTGACACCTGTGATGTATCATGTAAGGCATTTTTAGCCCCCCCCCCCCCCAAAAAAAAAAAAAAATAACTGTGTGTTAGCACATTCTCATCACTGATTAGCCATTGTGACCTGAGTTCAATTTTTCCAACATTGGCAAAGAAGCAAATTTGCGGGTGCTTTTCCCTCCATTTGTAGCATCGCTAACGTCATCAGCTTTTATAGGTTGATGGCGCCGCAAAAACTGAACTGTCGACATAAAAATAAAAAAAATAGTGGTGCGCCGTGACTTTTTCACATGGCTTCTACCTTCAATGCTAAAAACAAGCGGGCTAATACATTTGTGTGTGTTTACAGGTGAACGGCGTCGACCTCCGCAGCGCCACGCACGAACAGGCTGCTGCCGCCCTCAAGAACGCCGGGCAGACTGTCACCATCATGGCGCACTACAGGCCCGAGGGTGAGTCACTTGCACCGCTGGAAAAAGACGTGCCGGCCAAATCTAGCGGAACTCCCAAGAGTGCGTCAACAGGTCACAATAGTTGAGATGTTAAGACATCTGTTCTTACAACTTTTTTAGCTCATTAAAATATGTTTACTTTAATACAAAAAACTTAATAATACCCAGCGGATAAATGTCAATATAGCATAATCACTACTAGCTGTAGCTAGCTAGCTATTAGCTATCTATTAGCTCTAGCTAGCTATCTATTAGCTCTACCCATAGCTAGCGATCTATTTACTATCTATTAGCTCTAGCTATCTATTTATTAGCTATCTATTAGCCATCTAGCTAGCTTTCTGTCTATTGCAGTTACTTCCGGGTTGAGTTGAACGCTGGCGTGTGTGGCTGCCGCTGCTCACCCACAGAATAACTGATTGTAAAGTGACCTTGCGAGTTTTGAAAGGCGCTTATAAATCAAATGTATTATTATGCTATCTATTAGCTATCCAGCTGATGAGCTAGCTATTTAGCTAGCTATCAATTAGCTATATAACTATCTGGCTGGCTATCTAGCTAAGTATCTATTAGCTATCTATTAGCGAACTAGCTAGCTATCCTGTGACTGTAAAGTGTCCTTGAGAGTTTTGAAAGGCGCTTAAAAATGAAATGTATTATTATTATTGTTATTGTTATTGTTATTATCTATTAGCTAGCTAGCTAACTTGCTCTATTTGAGTTATTCCTGTTTGAGTGAATGCTGGCGCTTGTGGCTGCCGCTGCTCACCCACAGAAAAACTGATCCTGTGACTGTAAAGTGACCTTGAGAGTTTTGAAAGGCGCTTAGAAATCAAATTTATTATGATTATGATTATGATTATGATTATTTCCCGTGCAGAGTACGGCCGCTTTGAAGCCAAGATCCACGACCTGAGAGAGCAGATGATGAACAGCAGCATCAGCTCCGGATCGGGATCTCTCAGGACCAGCCAGAAGAGGTCGCTCTACGTCAGGTCAGACCCTCCCCCGTTTCCTCCCCCCCCCCGTTTCCTCCCTCCTTCGGGATATATGGACCATCCCCCCCCCCCCCCTTGCAGGGCCCTGTTTGACTACGACCGGACTCGCGACTCAGGTCTTCCCAGTCAAGGTCTCAACTTCAAATTTGGGGACATCCTGCACGTGGTCAACGCATCCGATGACGAGTGGTGGCAAGCGCGTCACATGACGCCCGCCGGAGATGTCCAGGAAGTCGGCGTCATACCTAGCAAGAGGAGGTTGGAAGTCGCACGCGTGTGTCTCCCCCCCCCCCCCCTCCCCTCCCACAATCCCTAGCGGCAACTATGAACTGGTTTGATTGACAGAGTGGAGAAGAAAGAGCGAGCGAGGTTGAAGACGGTCAAGTTCAACCCAAAGTCTCGAGAGCGAGGGGTGAGTAGCATGTAGCGCCTTTTAGCTTGTTGTCGTAGCATCCTAGCATGTTGCCCGCTAATTCTTTTCCACTTAACATTGAAGCATTTTAATACATTCGGCAAGCTTGTGGTGGCTTAGCAACTGGCATGTTAGAAGTTTGTTTAACATGTAGCAAATTAGCGCTTTTTTTGATATGTTAGCATGTAAAGCAGGGGTCTTAAACTCGCAGGTTGTGGGCCGTTTTGGGCCCCCTACTTGACATTATTCTTTTTTTGTTGCGCCATTTTTCTGTGTGTTTTGCATATAATAATAATCATAATACATTTCATTTATAAGCGCCTTTCAAAACTCTCAAGGACACTTTACAGTCACAGGATATTTTTTCTGCGGGTGAGCAGTGGCAGCCACTCACGCCAGCGTTCACTCATGTGTGTTTTTCTTCAATCATTTGAGGACTAGCGTAATAAAATCTTTTAAAATAAAAGTGATACATTAATAAAATAAGCTTTGTAACGCGAATTGGCAATTTTAAAGACATACAAAGAGTTTGAGACCCCTGACGTAGAGCATTAGCATTTCGTTTTAGCTGTTCGGTTAGCATGTGGTCACTTAGGTAACTCTCCTGCACCTGTTGTGTTAGCATATAGCATGTTAGCCCGCCCTATTCATCATATTTTGTTAGCATGCTAATATGTAGCATCTAAGCTACTAAAGGAGTCTAAAGACAAGCCGTTTTTGTTTGTGCTATCGATTTATTTATGTTTGATGCTATAAACATTTTGCAATGTTTTGAGGGGGGGCGGGTTTATTTTGCCACGCTATGTACTATAGCGCTCGCATACTAATAAGCGCGTATGTAACGAAAGCATCCCCGAGCTACTTTTAACTGCATGTCGCTGAACTTTGAGCATCGCGGCGGCGGCGGCGTTGCGACTGCTCGCTAATGGCCCGGCTGACAAAAAAGCGCATGAGCCCAACATAAGCCGCGACGTGAATGTCTGCTTCGTCTTCTTCTTCTTCTTCATCGTCTTCATTCGCCATTCGGAGGCCACGCCTCCTCCAAAACATTTCAATAGGCAAATAGTCACCTGTTTGTTTGCGCTGTTGCTATGGCAACGCTTTTCTATCCTTTTGGAATGGCCGCACCCCTCTTGCCTTGCCTTCTTGAAATTCCGCGTGTGTGTGTGTGGGGGGCTGTATGGGTGTGTGTGTGTGTGTGTGTGTGTGTGTGGTGTGTGTGGCTGTGTGGGGGGGTCGATTCTGGGTGTTGAGTGTGTCGGTGGGTTTTGTGTGTATGGTGGGTTTTGTGTGTATGTGGTGTGTGGGAGGAGTGTAGTGTGGGTGTGGGGGGTGGAGTGTGTGTAGGTAGGTGTGGGTGTGTGGTGGGTTTTGTGTGGGTGTGTGTGTGTGTGTTTGGTGCGTGTATGGGAGGGGTTGTGTGAGTGTGGGGGTGTGTCTGAGTGGGTGTAAGTGTATGTGTGAGGTGTGTGTGGGTGGCTATGTTGTTGTGTGGGGGGATCGGTGGGTAGTGTGCATGTCTTTGGGTGTGTGTGTGGGTTTGTGTGTATGCACGTGTGTGTGTGTGTGTGAAGTAGAATGTATGTGAGAATATCAGGTGTGTGTGTGTGTGTGTGTGTGTGTGTGTGTGTGTGTGATTTTGTGTGAGACTGGTGAAAAGTTAATATTCATTGTGCGTTTGTGAGAGTCATTGTATAATCCAATTGTATTGTGAGTATTTGCGAGTTATGTGTGAGTGGAGTGATGGTCATAACGTGAGAGCGTGACTGAGATATCCTCGTATGCATGTCGCTTGTGTATTTTTTTTTTTTTTTTTTTTAAGATGAGAGTGGCATTTATGTGAGAGTGTGCCCGTGAAGCGCTTTCTTCCTGTTCTTCCCTTTGACTTGGCGGCCACTTCCTGTCCCCCGTCATGTGTGCTTGCTGTAGTCGTCGGGCGACAAACGTAGAAAAGGCGTGTTGGCCAGGTCCTTCCTGTTCGGGAAGAACCGCGATGCCGGCGGCGAGCAGGACAGCAGCGACGTCGAGCGTGAGTACACGAAAGGGGAAAAGGGGAAAAGGGGGCGGGGTCGCCGCCGCGTGCTCATCGCTCAGCGACAGGAAGAGAGATCAGCCGGTGACCCGGTTGTCACGGCGACGAGGCCACCCATTTTATTTCGGATTTTTATTTATTTATTTTTTTTTTTTTTGTCCCGCCCACCCCCAAATTGGACCCACCCAAACGGCGTTGTCGTCCTCTCTCGTATCGCCTTCGCGTCTGCTCTCTCGCTCCGTCGCTGCGATGCCGTAACGTCCTGTTTGTGCTTCTTCTTCTCTTGTCGTCTTCAGGACGCCATCGACCTCCTTGCCAAAGGACACAGTGAGTCACCCCCCCCCCCCCCCCCCGTCTGCCAAGCTGCCCCCCACCCCAAACCATTAGCTATCTACCTAGCTAGATATCTATTAGTTATCTATTAGCTAGCTAGCTAACTTTCTCTCTATTTGAGTTACTTCCGGGTTGAGTGAACGCTGGCGCGTGTGGCTGCGGCTGCTCACCCACAGAAAAACGCCAGCTAGCTAACTAGCTGTTAGCTATCTAGCTGGCTAGATATCTAGACACCCCCGACCTCCAGGAGCCTTCATCTCCAGGCTCCGCCTCCTGCTCATCAAAATGGCCCCTCCCACTTCCAAACGCAAACTTTTCTGATGGGTCAACCTCGTCGCCGGCCGGGCCCGTGGCCGGATTTGATCGCCTGTCGATTTCTAAACTGACCGCTGATGCGCTTTTTGTCCCTTTTTCAGAACACGCCACGTCCAACGCCAGCGATAGCGAAAGCAGCTACCGTAAGTAGCATCGCGCACCTTCCATCTTGTTTTTTTGCAGTGAGGGGTGCTGATAAAGCGCTGGTCAGACCTCTGGCAATGTTCTGCCAAGAAGCTGGTTGAATATCTGTTCAATTTGGTGCGCATGGATCAGTAGTGCTCGCCTGAGCGCAGTCGCTGGAAAAGGTGGTGGGCAGGATGCGGAGGGTCCCATCGAATTTTCCGCCCTCTTCTCTTGATTCTTACAGTGTGCAGGCTACAGCTGTTATTAAATATGTATGTATTGTATTTTGGATAGCCGCCCCCATTTCAAGATCGGATAACTCCAGACCCATATCATTTAGGAATTAACTCGTTTTTTTTCTGATGAAAGAAGAGTTTCTAACGCTGTGTTGAATATTTGTCGTCCTAAAAGTCAATATTCTCTGGATCCTGCAATTTGAGTGAAAATGACAAAAACCCTGGCAGCGAAGTGGATACAGTTCAAATACAATGCAATACATGCCAGCTTTTTATTAGCTATCCATTAGCTAGCTAGCTAGCTATTAGCTGTCTTGCTGTTGGCGATCTAGGTATCTCTTAGCTATTTATTCTCTATACAATAGATAGCTTGCTAGCTAGCCTTCTATCAATTTGAGTTACTTCCGGGTTGAGTGAACGCTGACGTTTGGCTACCGCTGCTCACCCACAGAAAAATTTATCCTGTGACTAAAGTGACCTTGAGAGTTTTGAAAGGCGCTTACAAATCAAATGTATTATTATTATTATTAAGTCAACAATGCAAAAAATCAAGTGGAATGTTTGTCAGCAGGTGGCCAGGAGGAGTTCGTCCTGTCCTACGAAGCCGTCTCCCAACAGGAAGGTAAGGACGCCCTCGCGTGTTGGTTGTCCGCCATCACTTTTCCCTGACGTCCGCCATCTTTGTTTATCCAGTAAGCTACGCGCGACCAGTCATCATCCTGGGACCCATGAAGGACCGCATCAACGACGACCTCATCTCGGAATTTCCCGACAAGTTTGGATCGTGTGTCCCACGTGAGATTCCGGACGACATTTTTGTATCAGTTTTATTTTGGCGGTCTGGGTCAACGCCGCTCACGCTTGTATTTTGACAGACACCACACGACCCAAACGGGACTACGAGGTGGACGCTCGCGATTATCACTTTGTGGCATCGCGCGAGCAGATGGAAAAAGACATCCAGGAGCACAAGTTCATCGAAGCGGGACAGTACAACAATCACCTTTACGGAACAAGCGTCCAGTCGGTGCGAGAGGTCGCAGAAAAGGTGGGCGGGATCATCACATTGATTTTTTTCAAAGTAAAACCACATCATTTTATTCGGCCCACAAAAGCAAATCAAACTTGTGAAATTCCATGCTCGTCTGACAAGCTAGCAAACGAGCTAGCTAGCAAACTCTCTTTCTAATCGCTTACATCACAGGTGTCAAAGTTCAAGTCCTCTGCCGGTACCGGTCGTTAATGCTAACGAGCTACAATGAGCCTGGTGTTCTTGTGTTCAGGGTAAGCATTGCATCCTGGATGTGTCGGGCAATGCCATCAAACGCCTGCAGGCGGCGCTGCTTCATCCCATCGCTGTCTTTATCAAACCCAAGTCCGTCCAGAACATCATGTAAGGCACACACAATTTAACTCATTCACTGCCATTCGGTTTATTGATAGCTAGCTATCAATAAACCGGGTTGAGTGAAATCTGGAGCGTGTGGCTGCCGCTGCTCACCCAAAGAAAAACGGTTCCAGTGACTAAAGTGTCCGAGAGTTTTGAAAGGCGCTTATAAATGAAATGTATTATTATTATTATTAACTGTATCTATTAGCTAGCTAGCTTTCCATCTATTTCAGTTACTTCCGGGTTAAGTGAACGCTGGCGCGTGTGGCTGCCGCTGCTCACCCAAAGAAAAACTATCCTGTGTTTTTTGTCAGGGAGATGAACAAGCGACTAACAGAGGAACAAAGCAGGAAGACGTTTGAGCGAGCCGCCAAGTTGGAACACGAGTTCACCGAACAATTCACAGGTTGGAGGAAAATTAATAATCATAATAATAAAAGTAATAACACGTGTGTGTGTGCGTGCGTGCAGCCATCGTGCAAGGCGACACTCTGGAAGAAATCTACGAGCAGAGCAAGCAGATCATCGAGGATCATTCCGGATCGTTGATCTGGGTGCAGTCGAAGGAGAAGCTATGAAAACACCATGACCCCGCCCACCCGCCATCTTGGAACTTAAAGGGGCGTGGCCATGCATCAGCCCCACCCTTTCCCTTCGCTCACATTAACCCTTTAAACACGCGCGCCCAGGTGAGAGGGAGGACTCACCTGAACCACTCCTTGCCGCCACGCTTTTTTTTTTCTTTCTTGCGGCGGCGGCAGCCAGAGACAAGTTGAACCTCCTCAGCTGCCTATTTTCGTATAAACAAAAACTACAAAGTCTATATTGATCGGCATTATTATCACCATAGAATATTTCGATATGATCACTTCCTGTCTTATTTTTCTTTTCTTTTTCTAAACAAATAAAAGTGCAAGCAGGAAAATGCCTTGTTTGTGTTACCGTGGAGACAAGCATTTTTTTTTTTTTATCGGCACTTTTCAACTCTGACCTTTCACACTTCAGTAGTTCAACCGCAAGATAAACAAAAATAAATTAAAGCACGACGCCATTGTCATAAAAACCTTTAAAAAAAATTCACGCAGTCCGGACTCCAAACTCAGATTCTGGTCCGAGCCAATCAGCAGCTGCTATTTTTGAACTCTCCGTTCTCGGTGATTGACAGCTTGGTGGGATGGCACAGGTGGGCGGAACCGTAGCCATCCTTCAACTGCGTTAGCGCCGCCATTAGCCGAGCGTTCGTGGCGTCCAGAGACACGATGCGCTGCTCCTGATTGGTGGATGAAAAGTGAGTCATGTGATCACAACAGACAGAAACGACAGAAAAAAAAACAAAAAAAAAGACAACTTCCTGTTTGACACACCTGAGCGTCAATAACTTCCTGTTTCATTTCAATCACCGCCTGCATCTCAGCATGGTCGCGCTTTAGCTCCTCCTCCATCGCTTGCAGCCTAAACGCACGCACACAATGAAAAATCCAAAATGACAATAACCCTGGCACATGTATGTAAACGAGACGCGAAACGCGCGCCACCTGCAGAGGACGTGATCGATCTGCCGCTGTTTGTCGCGGCCCTCGCGCCGCCGTTTATCCTCGCTAGCCTCCAACCGCGTCTGGTAGTTAGCGCGCATGCCGCCGATGGCGACTTCCTGCGCCGCTAACCGCCGCCGGTACTCGTCCAGGCGACGCCAGGACGCGCACAGGAGTTCCTTAAGACGGAGCGCCTCGCGCTTGTACTGCGCCACGCAACAAAAACGCCAAAAGTCACATTGCGGGGTGGGCGTCGCCCAAAGATCACGGTAAGCAGGGGGCGGGGCAATTACCTCATCCGAAGAGCTTCTTCCCTCGCCGCTTTCCTGCTGGTCTTCCTGGTAGCATTCGTTGCTCAGCACCCAGGCCGCCGTGCGGTCCACAGGCGTCATGGTGCACGCCTGCAAACGCTCAACAGCTTAGCCATCTATTAGCTAGCTAGCTAGTGTTCAATCTTTGAGTTATCTAGCTATCTATTAGCTATATAGCTAGCTAGCTATTTGAGCCAGGAAACATATTAGCTATGTAGCTAGCTAACTATTAGCTGTCTAGCTATCTATTAGCTAACTAGCTAGCTTTCTATCTTTTTGGGTTATCTAGCTATCTATTAGCTATATAGCTAGCTATTTGAGTCAGGAAACATTAGCTTTCTAGCTAACTATCTATTAGCTGTTTAGCTATGTATTACCTAGCTATCTATTAGCTATATAGCTAGCTAGCTATTTGAGTCAGGAAACATATTAGCTATCTAGCTAGCTAACTATTAGCTGGCTAGCTATCAGCTAGCTCTCTATCTTTTTGAGTTAACTAGCTATGTATTAGCTATCTAGCTAGCTAACTATCTATTAGCAAGCTAGCTAAGTGACTTAAATAAAATGTATTATTCACCATTGTGAACAGGAAGTGAGCTAGCTATATAGCTATCTATTTGAGTCAGGGAACATATTAGCTATCTGGCTAGCTATCTATTAGCTATATAGCTAGCTATTTCAGTCAGGAAACAAATTAGCTATCTAGCTAGCTAACTATCTATTAGCTAGCTAGCTAAGTGACAAATAAAATGTATTATTCACCATTGTGAACAGGAAGTGAGCTAGCTATATAGCTATCTGAGTCAGGGAACATATTAGCTATCTATCTGGCTAGCCATCTATTAGCTGTCTAGCTATCTATATAGCTAGGTAGCTATTTGAGTCAGGAAACATATTAGCTATCTAGCTAGCTAACTATCTATTAACTAGCTAGCTAAGTGACTTAAATAAAATGTATTATTATTCACCATTTTGAACAGGAAGTGAGCTAGCACGCACGCGTGATTGATCGACAGGTGGGCAGCATGTGTATGTGTGAAAGAATGCACGCGTCTGCCACACCTTCTGCTCAGTGGCTCCACCGGATGATAGCGGCGCCCCATCAGGTGAGTGGCGGCCATCGGTGGGCGTGGCCTCCGGGCAACTCTGCTCCAAGATGTTAGCGGTAGCGACGGGGTTTTCGGGTCTTGTCTCGTCCGAGGTGACGCGTCCAAGATGGCTGCCCCGAGAGCTGCCGGTGCTGGAGTCTTGCGGCGAGTGGGCGGCGCCATGCAACTGGTAGGCGGGGTTATTGAAGGAAAGCGGTTGCAGGCTGCTTTGGTTGGTGGTGGGTGGAGCCAGTGGGCGGCGCACCTGACGTGGAAAATGTCACGCCAGCAAACATTTTCAGGCCCGGTGGAAACAGGAGTTGGGTTTTTTTTCAGCTAAAAACACCTTACCATACATAATCTTTTTTTTCGGCTGAAAAATGCCTTACTATATACATGGTCATTTTTTTTTCCGAAAAAAACGCCTTCTTATACATGGTCGTTTTTTCGGCAAAAAAATGCCTTACTATACATGGTCGTTTTTTTCAGAAAAAACGCCTTACTATACATGGTCGCTTTTTTCGGCAAAAAATGCCTTACTATACATGGTCGCTTTTTTCGGCAAAAAATGCCTTACTATACATGGTCGCTTTTTTCGGCAAAAAATGCCTTACTATACATGGTCGCTTTTTTCAGCAAAAAATGCCTTACTATACATGGTCGCTTTTTTCGGCAAAAAAACGCCTTACTATACATGGTCGCTTTTTTCGGCAAAAAATGCCTTACTATACATGGTCGCTTTTTTCGGCAAAAAATGCCTTACTATACATGGTCGCTTTTTTCGGCAAAAAATGCCTTACTATACATGGTCATTTTTTTCAGAAAAAACGCCTTACTATACATGGTCGTTTTTTTTCAACAAAAAACGCCTTACTATACATGGTCGTTTTTTTCGGCAACAAAATGCCTTACTACACATGGTCGTTTTTTTCAGAAAAAACGCCTTACTATACATGGTGGTTTTTTTCAGAAAAAACGCCTTACTATACATGGTCGTTTTTTTTCAGCTAAAAATGCCTTACTATACATAATCGTTATTTTTGGCAAAAAACACCTTACTATACATGGTCATTTTTTTTTTCGGAAAAAACACCTTCTTATACATGGTCGTTTTTTCGGCAAAAAATGCCTTACGATACATGGTCGTTTTTTTCAGAAAAAACGCCTTACTATACATGGTCGTTTTTTTTCAACAAAAAACGCCTTACTATACATGGTCGTTTTTTCAGCAAAAAACGCCTTACTATACATGGTCGTTTTTTCGGCAACAAAATGCCTTACTATACATGGTCGTTTTTTTTCGGTAAAAAATGCCTTACTATACATGGTCATTTTTTTTCGAAAAAAACACCTTCTTATACATGGTCGTTTTTTCGGCAAAAAATGCCTTACGATACATGGTCGTTTTTTTCCGAAAAAACGCCTTACTATACATGGTCGTTTTTTTTTCAGAAAAAACGCCTTACTATACATGGTCGCTTTTTTCGGCAAAAAATGCCTTACTATACATGGTCGCTTTTTTCGGCAAAAAATACCTTACTATACATAGTCGTTTTTTTCGGCAAAAAATGCCTTACTATACATGGTCATTTTTTTTCAGAAAAAATGCCTTACTATACATGGTTGCTTTTTTCGGCAAAAAACGCCTTACTATACATGATCGTTTTTTTTTTGGCTAAAAATGCCTTCCTATACATGGTCATTTTTTTCAGCAAAAAAACGCCTTACTATACATGGTCGTTTTTTCGGCAAAAAAAACGCCTTACTATATATACATGGTCATTTTTTTTTCAGAAAAAATGCCTTACTATACATGGTCGCTTTTTTCGGCAAAAAATGCCTTACTATACATGGTCGCTTTTTTCGGCAAAAAAACGCCTTACTATACATGGTCGCTTTTTTCGGCAAAAAATGCCTTACTATACATGGTCGCTTTTTTCGGCAAAAAATGCCTTACTATACATGGTCGCTTTTTTCGGCAAAAAATGCCTTACTATACATGGTCATTTTTTTCAGAAAAAACGCCTTACTATACATGGTCGTTTTTTTTCAACAAAAACGCCTTACTATACATGGTCGTTTTTTTCGGCAACAAAATGCCTTACTACACATGGTCGTTTTTTTCAGAAAAAACGCCTTACTATACATGGTGGTTTTTTTCAGAAAAAACGCCTTACTATACATGGTCGTTTTTTTTCGGCTAAAAATGCCTTACTATACATAATCGTTATTTTTGGCAAAAAACACCTTACTATACATGGTCATTTTTTTTTTCGGAAAAAACACCTTCTTATACATGGTCGTTTTTTCGGCAAAAAATGCCTTACGATACATGGTCGTTTTTTTCAGAAAAAACGCCTTACTATACATGGTCGTTTTTTTTCAACAAAAAACGCCTTACTATACATGGTCGTTTTTTCAGCAAAAAACGCCTTACTATACATGGTCGTTTTTTCGGCAACAAAATGCCTTACTATACATGGTCGTTTTTTTTCGGTAAAAAATGCCTTACTATACATGGTCATTTTTTTTCGAAAAAAACACCTTCTTATACATGGTCGTTTTTTCGGCAAAAAATGCCTTACGATACATGGTCGTTTTTTTCCGAAAAAACGCCTTACTATACATGGTCGTTTTTTTTTCAGAAAAAACGCCTTACTATACATGGTCGCTTTTTTCGGCAAAAAATGCCTTACTATACATGGTCGCTTTTTTCGGCAAAAAATACCTTACTATACATAGTCGTTTTTTTCGGCAAAAAATGCCTTACTATACATGGTCATTTTTTTTCAGAAAAAATGCCTTACTATACATGGTTGCTTTTTTCGGCAAAAAACGCCTTACTATACATGATCGTTTTTTTTTTTGGCTAAAAATGCCTTCCTATACATGGTCATTTTTTTCAGCAAAAAAACGCCTTACTATACATGGTCGTTTTTTCGGCAAAAAAAACGCCTTACTATATATACATGGTCATTTTTTTTTCAGAAAAAATGCCTTACTATACATGGTTGCTTTTTTCGGCAAAAAACGCCTTACTATACATGATCGTTTTTTTTTTTGGCTAAAAATGCCTTCCTATACATGGTCATTTTTTTCAGCAAAAAAACGCCTTACTATATATACATGGTCATTTTTTTTCAGAAAAAATGCCCTACTATACATGGCCATTTTTTTCTGGCAAAAAAAATGCCTTACTACACATGGTAATTTTTTGGGGGCTAAAAACGCCTTACTATACATGGTCGTTTTTTTCTGCAAAAAAAACGCCTTACTATCCATGGTCTTTTTTCACCATCTTCCCCCATCCCGTGTTTCCGTGACATACCTGCGGGACGCTCTGAGGCTGCACATCACCGGGCGGCGCTCCAACCGGTCTACTGGACGCCTTCGAACCCGGCCGGGCCCGAAGGGGACATTGAGCCGGCGGGTCCTGCAGGTCCACCAGCGAGATGCTTCGCCCGCACGTCAAAGCGCTCGCCTCGCTGGCCAATTGGCCCCCCTCGCAGGAAATGGGGGACCCCGGCGCCGTTACCACCTCACCAAGGCTGAAACAAAAGTGGAGACATCGACTGAAACCTCGCCCGGAACACAACGGGACCCATCTTGGAGGTCACGTGACGGCGGGAAAGGCTTTGAAAAATGTGTCATCTCACCGACGGATTATCCAATTACCTGTCGGAGGCATTGTGGAAGATTGCGTGCGAGCTACGGAGAAGAAGCTGGGGGTGGTCGGGCGTGGCCAGCCGGCGCGAAACATCTCCCAGGATCCTCGGCAGCGGGCCCAACTTGGCGACGGCGGCCTGCGGGAAGGACATTTCACAGTTGCCACTTTGAAAAAGAAGAAAGAAAAAAAAGAATGTCAAAAAATGACAAAAGAAGAAAAAAAAGAAAAAAAAGAAAAGAAAAAAGAAAAACAAAAAAAGAAAAAATGAAAAAAAGAAAAAAAAGGAAAAAAGAACAAAAAAAGAAAAAAAGGAACAAAAATTGAAAAAAGAAAAAAGAAGAAAAAATGAAACAAGGAAAAAAGATGTAAAAAAGAAGAGAGAAAATAAAGGAAAAGAGAAGAAAAAAGAAAAAGAAGAAAAAAGAATAATGGAAAAAAGATGAAAAAAGGAAAAGAAAAAACAAAGAAAAAGAAGAAAAAAGAAAAAAGAAGAGAAACAAAAAAGGAAAAACAAAGAAAAAAAGGGTAAAAAAAGTTGAAAAAAGAAAAGAAAAACACAATAAAGAAAAAAAGAATAAAAAGAAAAAAACGGAAAAAAGAAGAAAAAAATGAAAAAAAGAACAAAAAAAAGAAAAAAGAAAAAAAGAAAGAAAAAAGAAGAAAAAAGAAAGAAAAAAGAAGAAAAACGAAACAAGGAAAAAAGATGAAAAAAGAAAAAAGAAAAAGAGAAGAAAAAAAGAAGAAAAAAGAAGAAAAAATTGAAAAAAAAAGAACCAAAAAAATAAAAAAGAAGAAAAAAGAAAGAAAAAAGAAGAAAAACGAAACAACGAAAAAAGATGAAAAAAGAAAATAAAGAAAAAGAGAAGAAAAAAAGAAAAATGAAAAAAAAGATGAAAAAAAGAAGAAAAAAAGAAGAAAAAAATGGAAAAAAGAAAGAAAAAAAGAAGAAAGGGAAAAAAAGAAAAAGAAGAAATGAAGACAACAACGTGCACTCTCCACCAGGTCACGTGACCAGTGGGCGGAGTCAATAGCAGACAAAGGCACACCTGGTGTAGCCGCTGCGCGACGACGTCGGCCAGCAGCCCGTGCAGCGCGGCCATCTCTCGGCCCAAGTCCACGTATCCGTCGAACCCCCCCTCGCCGGCGCCGCCGTCCCGGTTGGAGATTTCCGACAGGAAACGCGTCACGGCGGCCCACTCGCGCTGCAGGAAGTCGTTCATGAAGGCCACGTGACCCTCCTCGCCGCCGAACCTGCGGCGCACGCCCGAAAAGCGTCACCGCGGACACCCAAGCGCGGAAAAGCGACGACCGTGCCAGCGCCTACTTGGCCAAGTCGGCGAGTTTCCCCATGACTTTGGCGATGAGCGCCAGCGTCCGCGCGGTGCGCTCGTCCGGGCGCTCCCGCGTCAGCCGGTAGAGCCACGGCGACGCGATGGCGGGACACAGGAAGTGCGGGAAGAGCGAAGCGCCCATTAGCCGTCGGGCCACGTCGGCCGGACAGCGCCGCTTCCACCACGCAAACACGTCCTTTAGCTCGCGGGGGAACACGCTGGCGGAAGTCCACGTGTCCAGCGGGGAGGTCAAAGGTCAAAATGGCACATCAAGCGGCAAGTTAGAAGGCGGCATAGGAAGTCGGACCGTTCAGTGTCGGCTCGTTTTTTTTTGTTTCACCCGAGTCAGGTTTGCACTGTTTTTAGACATTGTTTTGTTTGTTACTTTGGACCTTTTTGTTCTGTTGGCTTTGGATTTGCCTTTATTAGTCTCGCAGTGGAATTTGCTGTTTTGGATTGAGATCCTGTTAACTCTTTCATATACAGGTAACATCCGACTTACGACCACCCGTACTTACGACCACGACCTCCAGACGCTATTTTTGAAATTTAAATTCTACGCATGGCACCGCAACGCGCTAGCGGGCCTGGAACGCGTACGACAATTTTGGCCAGCCAGCTAGCATCTCACTCTCGCACAGCAATCGACCATGTCATGAGTCTCTATTCAACATTTTGAATGGATTTTGACTTACGACCATTTTGACTTATGACCGATTGGTCGGAACGGAACTCGATTGTAAGTTGGATGTTACCTGTATATTGTTTTGATAAAACAAGCTAATAAATTAGTAAATAACTAACTAAATAAATAAATATATATATATATATATATATATATATATATATATATATATATATATATATATATATATATAAATAAATAAATATATATATATATATATATATATATATACATACAGGTAACATCCGACAAGCTTGACTTATGACCACCCGTACTTACGACCATGACCTCCAGACCCGGGGACGGGGGGGTTTACGAGTCATTTAGCCTCCGACTCTCTATTCAACATTTTGAATGGATTTCGACTTACAACCATTTTGACTTACGACCGGAACGGAACTCGGTCGTAAGTTGGATGTTACCTGTAATTTAACAAATACACCATGCTCCTCCCTCTTTCCTACTTTTTTTGGGGGGTCCACCATCACCAAGTTGTCGCTACGCAACGTACCGGTACGAGTTGATAATCTTGCAGAAAGCCAACTCGCAGCACATCCTCAAGTTACTCCGATGTTCCGACAGGTCGGCGGCGGCGCAGCGGGCGGGATCCACCTCGCAGTTCTCGTCGGATTCGTACAACGCTCTGACAAATTCGCCTGTGGCGTGCGCGACTATTAGCGTTAGCATAGCATTGTTCGTACGTGAAGTTCATGTGCGAACGTACCAAGCGCGTGATGCAGGTATTTGTGTCCCACTAGTTGAAAGTATTCTTCCATGACTTTGGTGGCTAGCGTGTCCTCCGCGAAGAGGTCACGCTGGCCGCAACGCTCCACTTCCAACATGGCCGCCTCGATGAGGAAATCCTGTGGCAAACAAGATGGCGACAACAAAATGGAGATGAGACGCAAAGCCAGGCGGAGGTCCATTTTGACATTTGACAGAGTTTGAAACAAAAAAAAGTGAAAGGTGAGAAAATAGATAGAAAACACTAAAATTCGGACTTGTTTCAACTTTATTGATAGTTCAAGCTGGACCCTCCGCACCCTGCTCACCACCTTTTCCAGCGACTCTGATTGAATATGGCGCTCTCACCTTAGCCGTGCCGGTGGCGTGCAGGATGCGAACGAGCGCGGCGGCCACGTCCTCCTTGTCCTTGACGTCAACCTCCGGCTCGATGGCGGCGCACAGCGCGGCGTACGATGTGGTGACGTATTCGGCGAATTCCTTGTAGTCTTCCATCGGCAGAACGTCGATGCTCTGGAAACGCAAGTTGAGGCGTAGCGACGGGCCGCCGCCGCCGGATCGGGCTTTGGCGGCCGCCGGCGTGCTCAGCGGGTACCTGTTGAGGGTTCAAGATCCAAGTCAGTCATGGGTTTGGGAATTAGCGAGAGGATGGGGGTCAAAGTTAAGGCCCAGGGGTCAAATCTGGCCCTCGAGAGGAAACCCTAACTACAATATCGCCCGCGGTGAAAAATGAGTTTGACACCCTTGTTATAGTCATATTTTTCGGCAAAAAACGCCTTACTATAAATGGTTCGTCTGTGTAAGCTCTCAGTCGTACAGGAGTGGTCCATCGATGAGAAGGTTTCTTCAGCCGTCATCTGTACAAAAGTGAAGGTTTCGGACGTTTCGCCTCCTATCCTAAGAGGCGATTCTTGTAGGACAACAAGGTCCTTCATTGGGCCGGTCTGGTGGTGTGAGGTTCAATTTGGATCGTTCATACAATAGCCTGCTCAGGCAAAACAGGTTAGGCAACTTTCGCAATGCTGATGAGGGTCGTTATGCTGATGAGGTGATACCGGGGGGAGTGGGTGTAATAGGCCAATCGTTAGTCAGGAATGTAGGAACAATCAGTGGGGCCACAGGGGGGGGTCCCGCGCCTCCCCCAACCTGAGAGTAGGGACCTATCATAGCTGTGTCCGGCGCCACCAGGTCTGGACATTAGGGATATATAAATGGGGCCGATACGACCAGTCAGACTTTAGTTCGCTGACGAAGCCTCTTGGATAGGAGGCGAAACGTCCGAAACCTTCACTTTTGTACAGATGACGGCTGAAGAAACCTTCTCATCGACTTACTATAAATGCAATTTTTTTTCAGGCTAAAAATTTCTTACTATACATCACAGGTGTCAAAGTCGAGGCCCGGGCGCCAAATCGAGCCAAAGAGAGCTAGCTAGCTCTATTTCTATTCAGCTGCCTGGCTAAGTCCGAACCCAAATTTCAAATTGTCATATGTAAACCACAATAACTAGCTAGCAAGCTAGCTAGCTCAATCGTTACCTAGCTCAATAGATGAGAATAAAATTTCACAAGTTTGATTTGATTTCGCGGGCCGAATAAAATGACGTGGCGGGCCAGATTTGGCCCCAGGGCCTCGACTTTGACACATGGAATTTTTAGCCTGAAAAAAATTAGCATTTAGAGAGCTAGCTAGCTCTATTTCTATTCAGCTAGCTGGCCAAGTCCGAACCCACATTTCAAATTGTCATGTAAACCACAACAGTCATTATTTACTTCAAATTTGACAACTAGTATACTGTATTTTCAACATTTAGCTTGTAGCAGACATGCATCTTTCTCTACAGTACATCACAAAAGGTTGAGTGAAGGCCTAGCTAGCTATGTTAGCTATCTATTAGCTAGCTAGCTTTCTATCCGAGTTACTTAGCTGTCTGTTAGCTAGCTAGCTTTCTATCTGAGTTACTTCCGGGTTGAGTGAAGGCCTGGCTAGCTATCTGTTAGCTATCTATTAGCTAGCTAGCTTTCTATCCGAGTTACTTAGCTGTCTGTTAGCTAGCTAGCTTTCTATCTGAGTTACTTCTGGGTTGAGTGAAGGCCTGGCTAGCTATCTGTTAGCTATCTATTAGCTAGCTAGCTTTCTATCCGAGTTACTTAGCTGTCTGTTAGCTAGCTAGCTTTCTGAGTTACTTCTGGGTTGAGTGAAGGCCTGGCTAGCTATCTGTTAGCTAGCTAGCTTTCTAGCCGAGTTACTTCCGAGTTGAGTGAACGCTTGCGCGTGTGGCTGCCGCTGCTCACCCGCAGAAAAACTTATCCTGTGACTATTAAGTGACATTGAGAGTTTTTAAAGGCGCTTATGAATGAAATGTATTATTATTATTATTATTATTATTATTATTATGAGGCATACCTGAACGCCTTCTTTTTCTTCAAAAGATGGTGACCTTCACCATATATGCCACTGTGCTTTATATGTGAAATCATATTGAACCACAACAAGAAGTTTAGCTGGTTAGCTTATCATTAGCTTAGCAACAGTACAAGCATCCGTACCACTTTTCCACAAAATGGCGCCCGGTGACGGCGGCCACGGGGATGTTGACGAGTCCCAAGTAGTTGTTTTTGTCTTGTTTCTTCTTCTTCTTCTTGTGCTCGGCGTCCCGATAGACGTGCACGGTGAGGCTGCGCACGGCGGGGAGGTCGGCCAACAGGAAGCGCTCGCCCCAATAGGGGGCGGGCCGGCGGGCGTGGCCTGTGGTGCGCGCGTACAGCACATCGTCCAGGCAGAGCTCGCAAAAGTATTTGTTCTTGGGGGGGAGGTCTTTAGCTTCCATGATCCACAGCTGAAGAAGATTCTCCGTCCTGCGGCGGTTGTCCTGAAGAACATGGCGGCTCCACGTCGCACCGTTTTCATCCATCAAGTTCCAAGAAAAAAAAAAACAACAAAAAACGGTGAGGCGCACCTTGTCGGGTTGGATGCTCCTCCTCAGGTTCTCCATCCACTTGTCTCGCTCTGACGCCGATGAGCAGCTGAAGCATTTGGTGCCGTTGGAGTAGGTCACCTGACAGGAAGCGGAGAGGGGATTGGGGGCGTGATCGTGAGCGACAGGCAAGCACCATTTTGTTTTTCAAACTAAATCCCTCTCCAAGATGGCGGAGCTCACCTCAAAGCAGAAGTCCCGCCCTACGATGGTGCTGTGGAGAGGCCTGACGGAGACGCCGTCCTCCATGTTGAGGTCTACGGCCTCCAGAGCTTGACCGGGATTCAGAAGTGACTCGCATGACGTCCAATCCTTCGGCTGAGAAAGCCCACCAGACCTGTGAGAGCCACACATGGGAAGCGTGACAAGGGTCTGTTCGTGATTTAAAGTGTGACAAAGTTACTGAAATGCAGGCAACCATGCGCAGGAAGCCTTGTCGGACCTTCAAAATAAAAGTGAGAGAGGACCTTTGTGGGTCGGCACGTCTCAGAACAGGAAGTCTGATGCTGCTGTTGCGCTCCACTTTGCTGGGACTTTTAGGCCATTTTATGGGAACTTTCAGACGCTTGCTCAAGAAGCCCTGAAAAACACACACACACACACACACACACACACGCATGCACAAACACACACACACAAACACAAAAAAACACAAACACACAGACACACAAAAAAACACACGCACATGCAAACACACACAAATGCATTCACGCACACACCCACATAAACACACGCATACACACACACGAAAGAAACACCCGAAAACAAACACACACAATAACACACACACACACAAAAACACCCAAAAACAAACACACATACACCCAAACACAAACACACACACACACACACAGAAACACACCCAAACACACACACACAGACACACACAAAAACACCCAAACACAAACACACATACACATAAACACACACACACACGCACACACACAAACACACACATACACACACACAAAAGAAACACCCAAACACAAACACACAGACACACAAACAAACACACGCACACAGACAAACACCCACACACACACACACACACACACACACACACACACACACAGAAACACACCCAAACACAAACACACAGACACACACACACACACCCACAAAACCACACCCAAACACAAATACAAAAACAGAGAAAAACACCCACAAACACACAAAAAAAACACAAACACACACAAAAACACACCCAACAGTAGAAAATACTCTGATTACCCGGAAAAACTTTAATCATGCATTGCTCATACAAATGTCTACTTTGATTACTGTTACAGTACTTTTATCATACTTATGAGATGAAATCATTGTACTTTGATTACTTTGTCGCTGATCACTTCAGAAAATACAGGAACACTTTAAGTTGACCAAGAAAATACTTTGAAAATACAGTACTCTGATTACTATAACACGAGTAGTCAGATTACTGTCAAATAAAAAGGAATATTTCACATATTTCAAAAACCTTGAAAGTACACCAATTCATCTAGCAGTGCGGTAATTCCTCAAGATTTGAAGTCACGCGGTCATCCGACCGTGAGTAATCAGATCACTATCCCGCAGGGGAAGCAAAAAAAAAAAAAAAGCAGGAAGTATTGAGTTTCCAGCAAGACTCACGGGCACTCTGAAGGGCGAAGGCGAAAGGCAGGGTGGCTCCACCACGACGCTCTTCTCCAAGCTTGCCGGGCCGTGGAGGCTCCGCCTCCTCGGCGGTGATGCTTTTGCCAAGAAAAAAGATCATCATCATTATTATTATTGATACATCATCACGTGTGTTGCTGTTAGCAAAATAAACTAAAAAGTTCCCGAGTATCAAATGAAGCGCTCCATTTGCAGGCAAAGTTACCTCCGCCGCAGTTGTTGCCCATCGCCGGAGGTGAGCGGCCATTCCCCCCCTCCCGACCCACCCGCTGCCCGTCAGCCAACGAGCCAGAGGCGCTTACGTCCGTCTTGTTGCTTTCACACTCACCCTCTTCGGCGCATCCCTCCTCTTTGTCTCTCACTCATCGCATTATTCAATCAATACTCGCCCTCCCTCCCTCGCTCGCTCACTTCCTGTTTTTTTTATTATCTAAGTTTTTTTATTCCGATTTTGAAATCTTCGTTCAAAATGTTTGCTTTATTAAATAAAGCAAATGTTTGACCCGGGCGGAGACGTTTTGTAAGTTGTACGCCCGATGTAAAAGTTGCATGCGTCCGGGTAGACGTTATTTCAGACGCTAAAATACGGTACACACACTCACAAGCACATACGGACCAATCATGTCATTTTGCATGAAAAAAAAAAACAACAACAACAAAAAAACAGGAAATGGAGCAAATGCTGACATGGGAAGTTCCATTCGAACGCTGAAAAAATGTCGCATTTTGTTACGAATTCAAATTATGACAAGTGCAAGACACAAAAAAGATGTTTTGGATAGCAGCTAGCGTGTGGGCAGGCACAACATGCAAATGAGTTTCATAATGATAATAATAATAATAATAATAATAATAATAATAATAATAATAATAATAATAATAATAATAATAATCCATTGCATTTCTAAGCGCCTTTCAAAACTCTCAAGGTCACTTTACAGTCACAGGATCAGTTTTTTTTCTGCGGTAGCCACACGCGTGAGCGTTCACTCAACCAGGAAGTAACTCAAATAGATAGCAAGTTGGCAAATAGATAGCTAATAGCTAGCGAATAAATAGCTATTAGCTAGCGGATAGATAGCTAATAGCTGGAGAATAGATAGCGAACTATTAGCTAATACCTAGCAAATAGATAGCTAATACCTAATAATAATAAGGTGACTTTACAGTCACAGGATCAGTTTTTTTTTTTTGTGGCTTTTGTCATGTTCATGTGGAGTTTCCAAACAAAAAAAAAGGCTTTTTTTTCTTCCTATATGCAATCAAAACTGGTCCAAACTGGTTTTGTTGGGGGATGGAGGGAACGGGAAGCGCACTTTGATTAGCATCTAAATAGTTTGACCTCCCTTGATGCATTGTGTGCATGTTGAGTGGCGGCTTGAGGGCGAACTGAGGGGTCGTCTGTGAGCAGGGGACAAGAAGGGGGCCCCCTGAGGTTCAGGGTGGGCTGCCCCCCAGTGACCCTTGGGCCTGCAGGAAGCAATTGCTGGACGTTTCCGATCTAACTTGGTCGTTTATGGACAAAAAAAAAAAAAAAAAAAAAAAACAAGCACGGACATGTTTTGATATACTGACCTAAGATGGCGGCCGCCTCCGTTGGACAGTTGGACAAGTGTCCATCAGAGGGGACACTGATGGTCCTGCGGAGGTTACGCACGTTGGCGCCGTCCGTCGATTTCTCCGGAGACTCGCCAGCGTTCTGGTTTGGGGGGGGTCAAGGGTAAAATGCCAAATGAGCGCCGAAAGGTCATGGTGTGATGTCATCACTGTGCGGCACCTGCTGGTCTTGGCTGAACAGTAGCAACTGGCTGTCCGTCAACACGCACAATTTCTTTGGCCACGCCCCCGCATCCAAATAGGAATTCTGGCCACATGACAGGCGGTGGGGGGCCGGGCCTGTGACCTCTGGAACAAACGTCAACATTATTAGCGTCATCATCAGGTCGTACGTTTACATACACATAACGCTTCGTCTGTCACTCATTTTGGCAATTAACATTAAAAGAAATCTTTTAAAAAGAAATCTGAATCATTTCCACACCTTCATTCTTTTCATCTTGATAAACATAAATTAAGCATGATTTCGTTGCCGATCGCATGTCAGAAAACCGGTATGAATATTAATTTGAATTTCTTGTTGAGAGGAAAAAAAATTAGACCATTTCGACCATAAAAAAGTTATTTGAACTAATCATTAATAAATAAATATAATAATGAAGTCATAAACCTGGTTGTACTGTGTCATTAATTTATTTATTTATTCATTTATTTATTGATTTATTTATTGATTTATTTATTTTTATTATTTTATTTATGTGTGTATTTATTTATGTATTTATACAGGTGTTTAGTTATATATGTATTTATGTATTCATTTATTTATTGATTTATTTATTGATTTATTTATTTTTATTATTTAATTTATGTATTTATACAGGTGTTTAGTTATATATGTATTTATGTATTCATTTATTTATTTATTTATTTTTATTATTTTATTTATGTGTGTATTTATTTATTTATACAGGTGTTTATTTATATATGTATTTATGTATTCATTTATTTATTTATATATTTATTTATTTATAAATGTGTTTATACATGTATTCATTCATTCATCTGTTTATATATTTATTTGTGTATTTATTTATTTATAAATGTGTTTATTCATACATGTATTTATTTATTTATTCATCTATTTATTTTTATGTGTGTATTTATTTATTTATTCATTCATTTATCTCTTTATTTAGTTGTTTTTTATGTGTGTATTTATTGCTGTATTTATAAATGTGTTTATTTATACATGTATTAATTTATTTGGTTCTTTATTTATTTATAAATGTGTTTATTTATACATGTATTTATGTATCCTTTAATTCATTCAATTATCTATTTATATATTTATTTATTTATTTATTTATTCATAAATTTATTTATGTATTCATTTATCTATTTATTTTTCTATTTTTTTTATATTTGTATTTACTTATTCATGTATTTATTTTATGTATATATATATGTATTTATTTATTTTTATTTATTTATTTATAAATGTATGTATTTATCCATGTATTTATTTATCCTTTAATTCATTCAAGTATCTATTTATATATTTATTTGTATTTATTTATTTATTCGCAAATGTATGTATTTATTCATTTATCTTTCTATTAATTTTTACGTGTGTATTTATTTGTTTATTTATAAATGTGTTTTTATTTTATGTATTTATTTATTTATTCATTCATTTATCTATTTATTTATTAATGTTTTTTTATTTATGTGTATTTATGTATTTATTTATTTATAAATGTGCTTATTTATACATTTATTAATTTATTTGGGTATGTATTTATTTATTTAAAGATGTGTGTATTTATTTATATATTTATTTTTGTATTTTTACTTTGTTATTTATGTGTGTATTTATTCATTTATTTATTTGTGTATTTATGTATGAACGTGTTTATTTATGTATTTATTTATTTTTTATTCATGCAATGAAAAGGTGAGCCCTCATTAGCTGGCTCCTCATTAGCTGGCTTCTCTTTTGTTCATCCTAAAAGACGAGAAGCACATCAGCGAAGGCTAAATCAGAATAAAACAAATAACTACATAAAAAAAAGTCTTTTCCTGTCAAAGAACCTTATATATATATATATATATATATATATATATATATATATATATATATATATATATATATATATATATATATATATATATATATATATATATATATATATATGGTCCTTCTCAAACAGGGCCCCGGAGCCTCGGCCCAGCTGCACTTAAGTCACCACCAGTGGGGAAAAGGAGGCCACGCCCGATGGATGTGATCATGTCACATGACACGTGCAAGCTGAAATCGACACGGAATTTGCTGGAGAAACTTGAGTCTCGCCAAATTCGTCGGGAATGTTGAACACCTGTTGACGAAATTCAGTTTGCGTGTTTGTGCGGGTGTGCAGCGCTTGCGCGGGTCTACTTTTCACGTCCCGGGTCAAATTTGCCACGGAATTTGAAATGAGCAACATTTCTCGGCTTTTTCTAGGATGTACAAAGGACCAAAATTCAAGGGCCAACGCACCCGCACACGCGTGGGAAAACAGAAGCCGCTTTGTATGGAAACTTGCAGCGGGGGAGGGGGGGGTCACGTCTCCACGGCAACCAGTAAACATCACAGACGAGCGCCAATCACCGAAAAGTAAGTATTGGTCAGTGTGCGTAGCCTTCCTAAAGACTTCTGTTTTTAGCGCTTTGTCCTCTTTTATAAAGACAGAAAATGGATGGTTTGAAAGGCGAGTAAAAGAAGCGATTTTCATAAAACAGCTCAATCCTTCACGAAACCAATATGGTGGGGTGAGGTTCAATTTGAATCTTTCGTACAACAGCATGCTTAGGCAACATAGGATTAGTAATACTGATGAGTTGATACCGGAGGAAGTGGGGCAATCAGGCCAGTCATTAGTCAGAACAATAGGAACAATCAGTGGAGCCGCAGGGAGTAGTCCTCTGCTCCCCCAATGTGAGAGCAGGGACCTATCATAGCAGAGTCCGGCACCGCCAAGTCTGGACAGTAGGGATATGTATATATATAGCCTAAACTACCAGGAAGACTTTAGTTTGCTGATGAAGTTTCTTGGATAAGAAGCGAAACGTCCGACACCTTCAAATTTGTACAGATGACCACTCCTGTACAGATGACCACTCCTGTACGACTGAAAGCTTACACAGACGAGGAGCCAGCTTTTTTTGGGGACTTCCTGTTTAGGAAGCCGATAGGGACTCTTCACTTCCTGTCATCGTCAGCCGCTATTGTGTGGACGAACGAGGAAGCTGACGCACCGTCACGTAAAATCACTCGCTCGCACAATGCAGTTAGGAAAAGATGTTTGGTTTTTTTTTACTACTGACCAATCAGTTTATTTTATTTTATTTTTTTATTTTGGCAATATGCGACCTCGCATGGACTGACGACAGGACATTTTTTTCACCTGTGCTCTAACATTTGTCAACTTAAGATTCAGCAATTTTAATCCATCATTCAACAAATAACCTCTTAAACCTCTGTTTACATATTTTAATCACGCCGGTACTCACAAACAATTGCACACAAATTCCTCGGGGAGGTTAATGGTTGTCCAAACCCTACTTCGCGGATATTTGTCTATCGCAGGGGGGACCTGGTCACGATTGACCGCGAAAAACGAGGCGAAAAACTGTCGTAGTTTATGATAATGGCGCATATACAGTTCTTACCGTGAACGCGCATCCAACCATGTTGCTGGCAGACGCCGTCCGCTAGAAGGCGCTGCGCCGGGCCAACGCCACCGGCCAGCGAGTCGGCGTCGTCAGCGTCTGGCCGGTCCATGATGCCCCAAAGTCTTCGGCAAATTCTAACCGAACAAAAACGACAAGTTTTTGACTCTAAAGGTCCTTTGACGCTCGATTAGCTTCAAAGTTAGCTTCCCCGTTAGCCGTCCGGACGAGTCCCCCTCATGCTTCCGCTTCTCATTCGGTAGCCGGCGGGGCGTCGAAGGAACCGTTCACCGAGAACACATCCAAAAGTGTCCCTTTCGGTCCCACCGCGTCCCGGTCCGTCCCGTCCTGGTGTCGTCGTGATTGGGAGAAAGTTAGAAAGTCATTCGGCGTGAGGCGACCACAAGACGAAAAAGAAGAAGACGACTCCGGGAAAGTTTAGCAACCGTGCGCGGTCACGACAAAGACCCTTGTGCGCGCGGACGAGAACGCGCCTGAGCTCTTGGCTTGTCTGTCCTTCCTTGAACTGGATTCTTATGAACCTGACACCCACAAAGTCAAATAAAACTAAGTAATTTCATACAAAAGCGCACTCAACTTGTCTTACAAAGCACTTTTAAAAGCAACGACGCTCGTACATGGAGTCAAAATCAAAACATCGAAAAGTAAACAAACGCTCGAGGTATGCTGAGTTGAAAGTGTTCAGTTGTAGATTTGAATAAATGTAGGGACGTGACAACATTTTTCGGTAACAATTCATCACACATTTTCTAATACCATATTAAAGTGCATTTAAATAGCTTTCAAATGACGTGTAGATTATTGTTCTATGACAAATAAGGAAATAATGGAATGTTTAATTTTCGAAATATGAGGGGATTTTCTGCCTGTAATTACAGTTAAAACAATGACAATCTGTGACCGAGTTCTTTATTACAGTTTAAACTATCACAACTTTCTTAATTTTTGGCAGATGTTAACGAGTAAGGTAACATTGGGAAAGCTTTTGAAATTCGAAACAAGAACAGAAACATAAGAAAAGATTCAAAATGTAAATGAGCAAATATCAACGATCGAAAACTGGCAGATTTTCGTCAGAAATCCAAAATGGCTGTCACTGAATACTAGGAAAGAAAATTGAGAGCTCTAGAAATATATATGCTAATGCTTCTTTTTGCTTGAAACATAGCAGTTATGAAGAAAAATATGTATTCTACCACTTCTATGAGTTATAAAAATACAACTTACTCACCTTTATAAACTGTAGTGTTAGCAAAAAGACCGTAAACTTCAATCAGTTTTCTTCCCCGTTTCTCGTTGTCGTATTCGGAAATTTCAAGAACCAACATGGAGGGGAAAATGTGTAATACGTCATCATAAACTGCAATGCTTGGAAAATCCCACCAAAAACCATGACGTACTTCACAAAAATGCAATGATATACGACTGCGAGTACAGAGTGCGCTCGGTTCACTGGACAGGAACAATCGCGGTGGAATAGAGCGAACTGTAGCGAACCTAATAAATGTGAGCATTCTTACATATTTTATTATCCTTGCTGTCATTGCTTTTTATCGAACATATTGATCTTTATTAAATTCATATTCATTCATTAAATTCAATTAAATGACTGAAAATTAAATGAGGGTGATGATGAAAATTAGATGGAGAATTTTTTTACATGCATTTTTCTCAATTATGTGTTTGTATTAATAATAATAATACAGTAAAGTCTCGTTATATCGATATTCTCGGGAGTCGGACTATCGATATATCCGATCCTGCGCGCATGTAATTTTCTCCTTGCGTTCATAGAAATAGTATCGTAATAAGCGGTACTATCGATATAACCGATATCGATATAATGAGACTTTACTGTAATAATAATAATAATAATAATACATTTCATGAATAAGCGCCTGTCAAAACTTTCAAGGACACTTTACAGTCACAGGATATTTTTTTGTGTGGGTGAGCAGCGGCAGCCACACGCGCCAGCTTTCACTCAACCCGGAAGTAACTGAAATAGATAGAAGGCTAGCTAGCTAATAGTATAGAATAGAAGCTTCAACAAATGGATTTTGCATTTTTTTTCTCATTTTTTTTAGGGGTACCCCCATGTGCTTTAAATGTGTGTGCACGCCTGATTTATGAGAGCAGATGTAAAAAAAATAAATGAAAGTAAAAAAAATCGAATAAAAAAACTTTGTTTTCATGGTTTTAGGTGTATCCAGAAATTCCACTGGAAACTTCAAAATCCCAGATTTGGGGGATTTTTGCTTTCAATGACATTTCAAAGTCCATTAGCATTTTTCACGTAATAATTGATATGTTGCAGATAGACGAGGAAACAGGAAGTAGACGAGCGGTACGCACGACGACGGGGCACCTGATAACTTAACAATACTGTTTTATTATTACACACGTGTGCTTACATGACTATAAGTGGATGGATGGATGGAGGTCAAAGGTCATAGTGTTCTTGTTTTTGATTACACGCACAAAATTCATATTAAGGCACAAAGTCGTTACAAATCACAGGTTAACTATGTCTTCACTTCAGTCGCGTGACATGAGAGATAAAGAACACAAAGAAATGGATGAGCGCGCGTGCACGCTATTGACAGAAAAATAACAATAAAAACAAAACAAACACACATACGCACATGACATTTTTAGCACCAGTGTATCAGAGCAAATGTACAAAAGTTGCATAGAGTCCGAGTGACGTCACCACGTGACTGGAGAGGCGAAATGACATGGTCGCACCCTGATTGGTCGCCGACGTGCTTGGCACGCCTGACAGGAAAGGCGTTTAGCTTAGCATGTAGCATTAGCACAATCGCTAATTGCGGCTCAAGGTCGGAGAGAAGTAGCGCAATGACGTCACACAAGGAGGTGGTTCAAAAACTGCCATGGGGAGGGAGTTCCTGCGTGTAGTCAAATTCGGAAAGCCATCTTGGCAACTTAACAACTTATTGATTGTCAAATGAATCGGCGCGTGTGGGGACCAAGAGTGTACTTGTATAACTTGTATTTGGGGATCGTTAGGACTGATATCAAATCTCTTGAATTGTATTAATAGTGGGGACCAAGAGTGTACTTGTATAACTTGTATTTGGGGATCGTTAGGACAGATATCAAATCTCTTGAATTGTATTAATAGTGGGGACCAAGAATGTACTTGTATAACTCGTATCTGGGGATCATTACGACAGATATCAAATCTCTTGAATTGTATTAATAGTGGGGACCAAGAATGTACTTGTATAACTTGTATTTGGGGATCGTTAGGAAAGATATCAAATCTCTTGAATTGTATTAATAGTGGGGACCAAGAATGTACTTGTAAATAGTGTACTTGCAAATTTCCCCATTGTGGGACGATTAAAGGTTTTCTGATTCTGAATAGTGGGGACCAATGGGGATCGTTAGGACACATATCAAATCTCTTGAATTGTATTAATAGTGGGGACCAAGAGTGTACTTGTATAACTTGAATATGGGGATAGTTATAAAAGATATCATATAATAGACCAGGCAAATTGCTTAAGCATTTAATTGATGTGAATAAAGCTAACTATTAAGCTAGTTTTCATTCTTTGTTTTGGCGCACTAGTAGAATATCGACGACATTGATATTTGTTGGGAAGCGTTGATTGGAAAGCTAATCGGTGACCTAAATCGTGATTTTAATGAGCCTTGCAAAATCCAAAAAGCTATGAAGCTACTTTTTATTCTTCGTTTTGGCGCACTAGTGGAATATTGACGACATTGATTTGATTGGGAAAGCCTAAATCGTGATTTAAACGAGTCTGAAAAATCCAAATTAATCCAGATTTTTATTGAACTAGGACGTCCGATAAATGCTCATATGTTTTGAGGGCAAGTCGTCGTTTGAAGGCGTATTTGCTGCGCGCTCTTTGAATGAATGTTCAAGTGGCTTTAGACAGACCCCTGCGGAACCCCTCAGGATGTGACGTGATAACCTTTCTTGCGACAATGATGATGTCACCAATAACAAAAAAAAATAATGTAGGGAAGCCGATCGTCAATGCAGGTTTGCCCTTTTAGGATTGGGGCGGGGCACGACAGGTAACGGCGGCGCGCGCATCCAGGAAATTGGCAGCGGGAGGAACTTCCTGTTGCGGCGGCGGACGTGCAGTCTCGTGGGTTACGTGCTGGTGGTCTCTGGTGCTTTGCGCTTATGCACAGTTCCAAAAAAAAAGACAAAAAACAATCAATGTGGAGTTTTGGTAACGCGTTTGTAACGGTGTTTCGCAGCGTTTCGCGGCATTTTGTGGCATTTTGCGGCATGGAGCGTTTAGGCCTTCTCCAGGGACGGCGTGTTGAAGCATCCGTCAGGCAGCGTGTTCTTGATGTCGTTGAGGTTGGCGATGTCGGCGCGGATCTCTCGGATCTGCCGGTCGTAGTCGCCGATCATGGCTTCCTGCGTGCGCGCCACGTCGTTGAGCTCCGTCAACTTCCTGTCCAGCTCGCTGTCGGCCATCTTGTCCTTGGCACGGCGCAGCGATTCGTCAATTTGGCTCAGTTTGCTCACGTCTACTTTGTCGATGTTGCCTGAGGGACACGTGCGAGGAAAGGAGTCGGTTAACGCGACCACAGGTGGAAAAAGAAGTCCAAGATAATAATAATAATAATAATAATAATAATAATAATAATAATAATAATAATAATCGTAATAATAATAATAATAATAATAATCATAATCATAGTAATAATAATATTAATAATAATAATAGTAATCGTAGTAATAATAATAATCATCATCATCATCATCATCATCATTCTAATAATACTAATTCTACTAATAACAATAATAATAATAATAATATTAATAATAATAATATTTAATTTATAAGCGCCTTTCAAAACTCTCAAGGTCACTTTACAGACACAGGAAGTCTTTTCCTGTGGGTGAGCTGCGGCAGCCACACGCGCTAGCGCTCACTCAATCCAGAA
>NC_142744.1:1152500-1197500 GCF_051943395.1 Hippocampus bargibanti | reverse complement strand
TCTATTAGCTGTCTTTTAGCTAGCTAGCTTTCTACCTGAGTTACTTCCGGGTTGAGTGAAGGCCGAGCTAGCTATTTATGTATATATATATATATATATATATATATATATATATATATATATATATATATATATATATATATATATATATATATATATAAATCAAGAGCCAAAAGCATGTCCACACTTGACGCTTCATGACTTCCGTGTGTGAGCTCAGAGTGTATAAAAATAAAAATAAAGCAGGTCATTTAGATGGGGCGGGGGTGTAAAAAAAATGGGGGTGCAGGGGGGTGAGGCGAGATCAAGTTGTCTCCTCGGGCGTTTGTACCGAGACAACGCCAACAAGTTAATTCACGCTCACAACGCTGGAGGCCATTTTGATGGTCTAGCCATTGCGAGCATGCACACACACACACACACACACCAGGCACGCACAGACACACAGGAGATTGTGTGTGTGTGTGTGTGTGTGTGTGTGTGTGTGTGTGTGTGTGTGTGTGTGTGTGTGTGTGTGTATGTGTGTGCGCGCTGGTTTCACATGCTGTGTTTTATGAGGTGATAACGTGTTTAGTTTTGTTCACCGTATTGACTTTCTCTCAGCACAGGAACAGTACAACAGAGCCGATTTCAGCGCTCACCTCATTGGACACTCGATGCGCTACATTAACGGATGTGATTCGATATGACAATAAGAACATCTTGATGAGATAATAATCATAATAATGATCACTTTTGATGAAGTTGGCAATTCATTCGAACCCTTTAGAGCAGACATGGGCAAACTACGGCTCGCCGGCCACATATGGTTACGTTTTTTTAATCCGGCCTGCCGAACGTGTCAAAATTATCGTAAAAACAGTGTTTGAAACTCATGACACAAAGTTAGCATAACATAACATAAAGTTAGCTAGCTCAATCGATAACTAGCTCGATCGCTAGCCAGCGAGCAAACTTGCTAGCTCCGTTTTTATTCGGTTAGCCGTCTAATCCCCTACATCAGGGGTGCCAAAGTCATTTTTTGTCGCGGGCCACATTGTAGTTATGGTTTCCTCTCGAGGGCCGTTATGAATTTGGGGAACCCATTAGAATGTTTAAATCCCTTCCAATATTACATATAGAGCACACAGCAAATTAATGAATAACTCGTTTTCAAATCTGAAGTCAAGAATAATGACTTTTATTGTGGTTGACATCCAAAAATATGAAATTTTGGCTCAGATTTTAGCAATCATTATGGAATTTCACAAGTTTGATTTGCTTTCGCGGGCCGAAAAAAATGATGTGGCGGGCCGGATTTGGCCCGCGGGCCTTGACTTTGACACCTGTGCCCTACATCATAGGTTCTCAAAGTCAAGGCCAAAATCTACCCCGCCACATTATTTTATTTGGCCCGCGAAAGCAAATCAAACTTGTGAAATTCCATGCTCATCTATCGCGCTAGCTAGCTAGCGAGTGATCGAGCTAGAGATCGATCGAGCTAGCTAGCGATTGACCTAGCTAGCTATTGAACTATCTAGTAATCGAGCTAGCAAGGGAGCAAATTTCCTAGCTCTGTTTCTATTCAGCTAGCTGGCTAATCCTTTACATCATAGCTATCAAGAGGTCAAAATCTAACCCGCCACATCATTTTATTCGGCGTAAATCAAACTTGTGAAATTCCATGATCCTCTATTGAGCTAGCGAGCTAGCTAGAGATCGTGCTAACTAGCAATCAAGATAGCCAGGGAGCGAACTAGCTAGCTCTCTTTCAGTTCAGTTAGCTAGCTAAAATCTTACATCATAGCTGTCAAAGTCAAGGCCCGGGGGCCAAAAGCTGGCCCGCCACATCATTTTATTCGGCGCAAATCAAACTTGTGAAATTCCATGCTCATCTATTGAGCTACCTAGCGATCCGGCTAGCTAGCGATTGAGCTAGCTCGGGATCCAGCTATCTAGCAATTGAGATAGCTAGGGAGCTATGACAATCTTGGATTATAGGTTTTTAATATGAACACATGTCAACAATAATGGCTTCCACATGCTATGAAAAGCACTAAAAAAATACATATTTTTTTTGCTAGACATCCTGGGAAAATAAAACAAAAGCATATCTCCCAGCCACAATGTCCGCTCTCCAGAGTCTCAAGTGCAATGTGTTTGTTTACCGAGGCAATTACATTTCCAGGCCCCATCGCTAACATATTTGTGCGGAAATCGGGCAACAACCTCTGGCCCGAGCCTCCGTGTTCCGTATTGAAGGATCCCAACACGCGTCGACGCCCTCAATTCCTCTGTGATCATATTAAAAAACATGAGATGAGATCAAAGATTCCTGTATTAAAATTCTCTGGCAAAAAAAAAAAAAAGCTTCACAATGGGATTGCGATGCGGTAAGATGCATGATGGGTAAACGCTCGGGATCCGAATACCGTGAGTGACTGACGCCTCACTGTGATGTAGACCGCGGCAAAAGATGGAGTGCGCCACATTAGCGTGTCTGATGACAAAAATGAACACTTATTACTCGGACGCAACCAGTGGAACACAGCAGTGGGTGACAGAAACACAGAGCTGAAAATAAAAAATAGATAGGCAGACGACAGAAAGAGAGTGAGAAAACACAGTGAAATTTGGAATCATTTCAACTTTATTGATAGTTCAAAGGCAGAGCGTAGACTTCAAGGTTAAAATATCCCATCAGTCAGGCTCCACAAATAACCCGCATTAGCCACCTGTAAACTTGATGCAAAAAGCTACCAACCCAGCTAAACAGAACGTAATTGATGAGGAACTAGGTAAAATTATCGCAGAGAAAGCACAGCAACTTCACCCGGATATCGTCAAGAGGCAACCTGGAAGTTCGTCATACATTGATGATTTCAAGGCTAGCCACGGATGGTTCGAGAACTTTAAGTGTCGTACAGGGATTCATAGTGTCATTCGTCACGGTGAGGCAACCAATTCTGACGGTACAGCTGCCAAAGCTTACAAGGAATCATTCCTCAACATGGCCACTCCATTCCATCAAACCATCAACGACCATCACAAATAATCATAATACATTTCATTTCTAGGCGCCTTTCAAAACTCTCAAGGTCACTTTACAGTCACAGGATAAGTTTTTCTGTGGATGAGCAGCAGCAGCCACATGCGCCAGCGTTCACTCAACCCCAAAGTAACTCAAATAGATAGAAAGCCAGCTAGGCAGCCAATTGTTAGCAAACAGATACCCAGCTAGATAGCCAGCCAGCTAGATAGTGAATAGATAGCGAGCTAGATAGCTAGCTAGCCAGCCAGTCAGATAGCTAATAGATAGCAAATAGCTAGATAATGATAATAATACTCCTACTACTACTACTACCACTACTACTACTAGAAAGATGTCTTCCTTCCAAAAGTAAATAAAACAACTTTATTATACTGTACAGTTTATTTCTTTAATTACAATACCATAGCACATTTATTATACATAAAATAAGGTATATTTTGTATCGTTTTAAGGCTTAGAAAATTAGAAAGTAGAAAATTATGTTTTATAGAGACCTGGGAACGGATTATTCTCATTTTAATGGTTTCCTATGGGAAATTAATGTTTGTGATACACACTTTTCGCCTTACACACTCTGTCTGGGAACCAATTAAGTTCGTAAGCCAAGGTATCGCTGTATCTTTACAAGTCGAATTGATTTACTGAGCTCCGACGTTACATCCAGGCGGCATTGGGATCAATCCCGCGCCCACTTTTGTTTTCGTGTTCATGTGGACGACGTCCGCCCAGGAAATGATCAGTATCGGATCTCATACACAAGCGGGAAGATCAATACAAAGTATTGAGGGAAAGAGTTACCGCCTCGTATAATTACGTTTAATTATTTAATCAACATGTGAATATGTTGATATTTTCTAATTGAATTCTGTAGAATAAATATGGCCGAAATATCGACCAATTATTATATCTGAATATCACAGTATATTCATCCAAATAAGTTACCGAGGTCATGAATGATTTATTTATATAAGTTTTAATTTTACGCATTAACTGGCAGACCATGTGCAAGAATGTGTCCACTCCATTGCCAGGGTTTTTGTCATAAAATTAAAATTAAAATTAATTATTTAAAAATATGAAATATAAAATAATACATTTAATTTAGCACCTTTCTGGATACTCAAGGACACTTTTAAAAGAACATTATATTATTATTATTATTATTATTATTATTATTATTACTGTTAATTAAATCATGCTTATTTCTGGGAGCTAGATAGCAAATAGAAAGCAAATAGCTAGCTAGCGAGATTGCTAACTAGATAGCTGGATAGCTAGATAAATTACCCCATTGTGTGACTATTAAAGGCTTTCTTCTTCTTATTATTCTTATTACACAACAAAGTTCACATTTTAATGGCATTTCTGTTTACATTGATTTTATCTTGTTTATATATCACAAGCTTTATATTTTTACTTCAATTTCGAATTTTAGAATACATGTATTTCTCATTTTTACATGCTAAAATTTCAATCAATATCTGTAAAAAAATAAATAAATACAACGTCATCAACCATTCTGATGCACCGACCATATATTGACGACATTTCATCATCATCATCGCATCAAGCGTCATCCAATCCCATTTCCAGCCGCCATTGTTGTTTGTCCTTGAAAACGCCAATGGAGCACATGAATACTAAAAGCGTAACAATTTAATCTGCACTGACGCAAGTCCCAAAAGAGTTGAAGACAAGTTGCGACACCGCACCTCATCTACGCCGCCATCCCAGTGAACCGCGGCGATATTTGCCCCTGTCGCCCGCGACAACCACCACCGCCGTGACTCTTTCGGCTTTGATGTTTTCCCGCGTGGGATTTCCTCGCCGTTGCGACATGCGGGAAAAACGCCATACAAAGAAAGCAACGCCAAGTTACAAGAACTTATGATGAGTCTTAACCGGAAAGTTTCTCGTAAAGTTCAAAGTTGTTGTGGCAGGTCAAGCACTAAATAAGTAACTCAAATAGATAGAAAGCTAGCTAATAGATAACCAAGAGATACCTAGCTAGATAGCCAGTCAGTTAGATAGTGAATAGATAGCTAGCTAGATAGCAAATAGCTAGACAGATAGCTAATAGATAGCAAATAGCTAGATAATAATAATAATAATAATAATAATAATAATAATAATAATAATAATAATAATAATAATAATGTCAATGTCTCCAATGCGAGACTAATAAAGGCAAATCCAATCCAATAATAATAATAATAATACATTTAATTAACAAAAGCCTTTCAAAACTCTCAACATCACTTTCCAGTCACAAGATACGTTTTTGAGCAGTGGCAGCCACACGCGCCAGCATTCGCTCAAACCGGAAGTAACTCAAATAGATAGAAAGCTAGCTAATAGATAGCCAGCCGGTGAGCTAGATAATAGCCAGCCATATAGCCAGCTAAAAGATAGTCAGCCAAATCGCTAGCTAATAGATAGCCAGCCACATAGCTAGCTAGGTAGCTAATAGATAGCTGGCTAGCTAGCTAATAGCCAGCCATATAGCCAGCTAAAAGATAGCCAGCCACATCGCTAACTAATAGATAGCCAGCCATATAGCTCGATAGGGAGCTAATAGATAGCCAGCCAGCTAGCCAACATATAGCCAGCCAGCTAGCTAGCTAATAAATAGCCAGCTATATAGCCAATAGGTAAACCACAATATTATTATTATTATTATTATTATTATTATTATATGTAATATGTGGAGAAGATGTGACGTTTCAAATGTTTGCTAAATGTTTCAAATGTTTGCTAAAAGTGGCCACTTGAATGGAATTCCCCCAGCTCGGCGCTAATGGGATGGCTAGGCGCCACCGACAGTGACGGTGGGCCTTCAATAAGCCCGCCTTAATTATTCATGTGGGCTTAATGAAGTGTCAAAACTGACAAAACAGGTTCATAAGAAGCAGCTAGGCTAATTGGCTTTCCAATCGGCCAGGTGATGAGAAACATTTCTCCTGTCTGTCGGTCGGTCGGGGCCTCCGCGGTGCTATCTCGTCGCGTTGGATCGCTAACATCGCTAAACGCCGATGACCTTTACGCTGACCTCTGCCGAGGCCATGTGACGGTCGGTGCGTTGCAAGCTATGATTTAGGGTTTCTAATTAGGATTTCAAGCAAGGGAATAGCAAACTAGCTGAATAGAAAGAGAGCTAGCTAGATAGATAGCTTGATCGCTAGCTAGCTCAATTGATAAGCATGGAATTTTACAAGTTTGATCTGCTTTCGCGGGCCGACTAAAATGATGTGGTGGGCCAGATTTGGCCCCCGGGCCTTGACTTTGACACCCATGTAGCTGGCTACATAGCTAGCTATCGGTTTATCTATTTATAATTATAATAATAACAATAACATATTTCATTGAGAATCAGAATCAGAATACCTTTATGCCTTTCAAAACTCTCAAGGTCACTTTACAGTCACAGGAGAAGTTTTTCTGTGGGCGAGCAGCGGCAGCCACACGCGCCAGCGTTCACTCAACCCGGAAGTAACTCAAATAGATAGAAAGCTAGCTACGCAGCTAATGGATAGCTACTACTAATAATAATCATACGTTGTATTTGGAAGCACCTTTCAACTCTCTTGGACATAGCTAATAGATAACTAGCTAGCTAGATAACTATATAGCTAATAGGTAGCTAGCTTTACATTATACTACTTAGCACATTCAACTAGATAGCTAGTAGAAAACTACTACTAATACATTGTATTGATAAGCACCTTTCAAAAAGTCACCTTTCAAAACTCTCATAGGACATAGCTAATAGGAAGCTAGCTATCATCTGTAACAAACATCCGGGTCCTTACCGATCAAACAAGAGTGGGCGGGCCAATCAAGAGGATGCATTGTAAGGGAATAGCCAGCTAGCTGAATAGAAATAGAGCTAGCTAGTTCGCTAACTAGCTAGCTTAATCGCTAGTTAGCTGGATCACTATCTAACTAGATCGCTAGATGGCTGACTCGATCGCTAGCTAGCTCGCTCACTAGCTAGCTCGATCGCTAGCTAGAACGATTGATGGCTAGCTCGATCGCTAGCTAGCTCGTTCGCTAGCTTGGTCGTTCACTAGCTAGCTCGTTTGCTAGTTAGCTCAATCGCTACCTAGCTTGATTGCTAGCTATTTCGCAAGCTAGCTAGCTCAATAAATTAGCATAGAATTTCACAAATTGTGATTTAAAGCCTGACAAACGAAGGATTCCAAAAAGTGTTTCAAGGTCCAGTTAAGTAAGGTTTGAAACGAGAGTTAAGGCATCAAATCAGGCGTTTTCAAACCTTGGAAATGGTTTTATAGTCAACAACAATTGAAATCAGGGCGTCAAGCGGCGGTTGTGGGGTTTCAAACCTCCGATTAGCATCCAGGCCGAGTCGCTATCAGTCACCGACCAGCTAAGTGACAAGCTAAGCAGCGCTAACATGATGGCGTCCGATCCCAGAACAGTCCTCCCCCCCCCCGACGTGTTTATTGAATTATATTTCTTGCGCGCGTCGACGGCAACGGCGGTGACAGCAACAACCGATCGATGTGTCAGGCGAGCCAAGCTAACAAGCGGCTCGGGTCCACCGCGGCGGCGTAGGCGCCCATCTCGTGCCTGTCGGCCTGGCCGCTATTTACGGCTTGCTTTGTTTTAACATCCATTCAGCATGAGTGGAAATCAATTTTTCATTTGGACTTAATTGCGGCTACATGCTACCAGCCGGCGCGGCTGACCCCCCCCCCCCCCCCTCAAGACTCTCGCGTGGCAGTATTTTATAGCTAATTACACATTTGCCGCCCTCGTCGACCGCTACGGCGCTTGGGGGTATGGGGGGGGGGTTGTTCCAGCCATCTTGGCGCTAGCAGCGATCCGGTGGAGTTACATGAAGTGACCGCAAACGACAAATATTCAACACAAACGAACAATGACATGAATGGGAAGAAAGAAGTTGGTCGATCTCTAGCTAGCTTGCTAAAATGCTAGCTAGCTTGATCAATCGCTATATTGATCTCTAGCTAGCTTGATTGCTAGCTAGCTTGATCACTAGCTAGCTTTCTAGATAGTTTGATTGCTAGCTAGCTTGCTAGATAGTTTGATCGCTAGATAGCTGGCTCTCTAGCTAGCTCGATCTCTAGCTAGCTCCAAATGCTAGCTAGCTTGATTGCTGGCTAGCTTGCTAGATAGTTTGATCGCTCGCTAGCTGGCTCTCTAGCTAGCTCATTATGCTAGCTAGCTTGATCGCTCACTAGCTTGATCAGTAGCTTGCTCCAAATGCTAGCTAGCTTGATTGCTAGCTAACTTGCTAGATAATAATAATAATAATAATAATAATAATAATAATAATAATAATAATAATAATAATAATAATCCATTTTATTTCTAAGAGCCTTTCAAAACCCTCAAAGTCACTTTACAGTCACAGGATAAGATTTTCTGTGGGTGAGCAGCGGCGGCCACATGCGCCAGCGTTCACTCAACCTGGAAGTAACTCAAAGAGATAGAAATCTAGCTAGGAAGCTAATAGATAGCCAACAGATACCTAGCTAAATAGCCATTCAGTTAGATAGTGAATAGATAGCTAGCTAGATAGCAAATAGCTAGCCAGATAGCTAATAGCTTGCAAATAGCTGGAAAATAAAAATAAAAAAAACAATAAAAATAAAAATAATAAATATATAAAAATAACAATAAAAATAAAAAAATAAATACAAATAAAAAATAAATAAATACATAAAAAAATAAAAAAAATAATATAATTTTTTTTAATAATAATAATAATAATAATAATAATAATAATAGTAATGTTTATTACGTTCCGGTAAATGTCGCGAGTGTCCTCGCCGATGTTAAAGTGCGAGCAGTATTTTAGTCACGAATGTCGTTCCTCGCAATTCCGTTTTGACGGAGCGCGCAGGTCAAAAACATCTCGTGGCTCACATTTCCAGCGCTGGCATCGCTGACTCATCCCGGCGCATTTGTCATCCTGCATCCAGGAAAGGCTCTCAGATGCTTTCTCTGCTCTTTTCCCATCCACCCCTCCTCCCTCTCACCTATGGAGTGCAACTACTCACCCCTTTCGTGTAACAGGAAGTGCTGATGTCACGCAGCGATTGTTTCCAGTAACACGGCATCCCGATGTCCCGGTGCGCCTTTGGTGAATTTTAGCAACGAGCGAAGCTGTGAGGATATTCCATTTGGTTTACTTCAATTCAGATGATGAAATCTCAATCTGGAAATGACAAACAAAAAGTTTGGGACGAGCCACAACGACACAAAAAAACAATACAATCTCGCTGCTATTGTTTACAAAGGTTGCAGAATTTCACGTTTCAATAATTATATCACAAAATAACCATGCCAGGATATCTGAAAAACAGTCCAACCTGGCTTGTCCAACGTCATGGTTCTCAACCAATTTGGTTTTTAACCAATAATGTGTGTTTTTTTTCTGTGTATTTTTTGGTGGCGTTTTTATAATAATGATAATGATTATGACAATAATCCATTTCATTTCTAAGCGCCTTTCAAAACTCTCAAGGACACTTTACAGTCACAGGATATTCTTTCTGCAGGTGAGGTGCGCCAGGGATCATACTAGCTAGCTGGCTCCCTAGCTAGCTTGATAGCTACCTAGCTCCAAATGCTACCTAGCTTGATTGCTCACTAGCTCGATCGCTAACTAGTTCCAAATCCTAGCTAGCTTTGCTAGCTAGCTTGATCGCTAGTTTGCTCACTAGCTAGCTTGCTAGATAGTTTGATCGCTAGCAAGCTTGATTGCTAGCTATCTTTCGCAATAGCTTGATCGCTGGCTCGCTTGCGAGATAGTTTGATCGCTAGCTAGCTTGCTAGCTTAATAGATGAGCATGGAATTTCAATAAAAAGATATGCCTTTTCAGAATGGATCCTTTTTAACCCTTTAAGAACTGCAATAGCATCAAGACAATACGTGAGCGTGATTGTTAGCAATAACAATAGCGATCCATAGGATGTGCCAAAATTGAGCACATCATTTTAGATGACAACAAAAACGTCAAACCGCTTGTTGTTCTCCGAGGAAAAAGAAAAAAAAAAACGTTTGTGGCGTCTCCGTAAAAAGCTGACGATGAGCTAAGTTCACTATTTGACTTTGAAAGGCTGAAATCACGCAGCCGAGTCCTGTAAAAATGAGCTGCGCTGGAAATGAACAACGTACATCTTCTTTACACCTAAACGCAGCATACGTATAGACCGGTGCAATTATGTTTGCACACTTGAGCAATATAACCCTGGCACCCCCCCCCCCCCCCCACTATATGATGTAATGTGCTGCAATAAGTCCACTTTCCAATTAAAGGTCCAATTGCTCTCCGGTCGCTCGCATAAACTAATATGTTTGGAGACCAAAGGTCCCTCTGAAAGCGACGCTACATCTCCTGCAAAAAATAAATAAATACATTTTAAAAAATCCACTTTTATAATCTTACATTTGAACACAGAGAGAGAAAATTTTAATATTACGACTTGAAATATGTCATGCATATTTGACAATAAGGCTGACTTTGAATTTGAAAAGAGGCGTCTCACTAGGCTAATCGGTTAGCCGTCATTAGCTAAAGCTAGCATGGGTGAGCCGGTGCTAGCGAGCGGTGATTTTCCAGGTTAGAGACAAATCATGTAAAATGGATTAAAATATAAAGGCGCAGATAAATATGGCATGAAAAATGCAAGGTTGAAAAAAAACTAATTGGAACAAAAAATGTCATGTGACATAAAGTGGAATTAAGTACAGTGAAACCTGGGTTTTTGACCATAATCCGTTCCAGAAACATTTCCCATTATAATGAATGTACCGTATTTTCTGGTGTGTATGTATAATTTATATATCTTGGGAATTAAAAGAGCAGTATAAGTCGCACCCCCAATGAGAGGTGTCTCACTGGGGCTAATTGGTTAGTAGTCGTTAGCTAAAGCTAGCATGGGATGAGCTGGTGTTAGCGAGCTGTGATTTTCCAGGTTCGAGACAAATCATGTAAAGTGGGTTAAAATATAAAGGCGCAGATAAATATGGCATGAAAAATGCAAGGTTGACAACTAATTGGAACAAAAAATGTAGCTAGCTAGCTAGCTAGCATCAATCAATCACACCTGGCATTAACAACAGCCAAAAATATTACGATCCATAGGATGATAATAATAATAATAATACATTTTATTTCTAAGCGCCTTTCAAAACTCTCAAGGACACTTTATAGTCACTGGACATTTTTTCTGCGGGTGAGCAGCAGCAGCCACATGCGTCAGCGTTCACTCAAGCCGGAAGTAACAAAAAGAAAAAAAAACTAAACTAAATAACAAATCATATGACAACACAAAGACACAGAGAGTCATTCATTCTTCAGCACTTGGTTCCCAGAAAGTGTGTGGAAGGCAAAGTTTGTCTTCCAAACATTTATTTCCCATAAGAAACCATTAAAATGAGAATAATCCATTCCTAGATCCCCATATAATAATAATAAGAAGAAAAAAATAAAATAAATAAATAATAATAATAATACATTTCATTTATTAGCGCCATTCAAAACTCTCAATGACACTTTACAGTCACAGGATATTTTTTCTGCGGGTGAGCAGCGGCAGCCACAGGTGAAAGCATTCACTCAACCCGGAAGCAACGTAAAGTAAAAAATAAATAAATAAAACATTAAAAAAATTAAAACATAAAAAAATGAAAAAAATAAAAATTAAAAAATTAAAAAAATTAAAATGAAAAAAATATATAAATATAATACAAATAAATATATAAATACATAAAAGTCATATTGTGCTGAAAGGATGATTATGCATTATTTGTAATGCCGTCCATGAGTCAGGCGTTGATTTTTGTTGGAATCCTGCACTCAAATGAGTCATCCCATGAAACTTTGATATGATTTACTCATCCGGCATGATGTCACGCAGATCCATAAACTAAAAACATATTTTAAACACACGCCATGAGGCAAAGGGGGATGATGTCACACTCTAAATTTATTCCGGGCCAGACGGGTGCGAAAAAGCACAAAGTGGTGCGGCGATTAAGTGGATCTGTCAAACGGTGGGAAGGGGGGGGGGGGGGCGCACCAGCGCTGTGGCGCTTATTGGAACAATGTCTGCTCGTCAATATGTGATCGGCCTTTGCCAACGTTAATATATAAAAAGTTTTTCAAATATAAGGCGCACCCCCAATGAATTGTGATTTTTCACATTTTTTTCCATATATAAGGCGCACCGGTCTATAACGCGCACCTTCAGTGACTGAAAAATGTTTTCCAAATATAATATATCAATATATCAGTTTTCCAAATGTAAGGTGCACTGGTGTAAAAGGCGCACCCCCAATGAATGGTGTTTTTTCAAGAATTTTCTATAAACAAGGCGCACCAGACTATAAGGCGCACCTTCAATGAATTAAAAATGTTTTCCAAATATAATATATAAAAGTTTCCAAAATATAAGGCACAATGGAGTATAAGGTGCACCCCCGATGAATGGCGTTTTTTTCTTTTTTTCCCCATATATAAGGCGCACCGGACTATAAGGCGCACCTTCAATGACTGAAAAATGTTTTCCAAATATAATTTATAAATATAATATAATGATAATAATACATTTCATTTATAAGCGCTTTTCAAAACTCTCAAGGACACTTTACAGTCATATATTTTTTCTGCGGGTGAGCAGCGGCAGCCACTCGCGACCTGCACGACTGAGTGAGACAACGGTTTCACAAGAAGTGCGCATAAAAAGAGTAAGAAAGTAAGTAAATAAGTAATAATAATATACATATAAACATTTTCAAAATATAAGGCGCAGCGGTGTATAAGGCGCACCCCCAATGAATGGTGGATTTTCAAAATGTTTCCGTATATAACGCGCACCAGACGATAAGGCTCAGCTTCAATGAATGAAAAAAAAAAAAATCCAAATACAGTACATAAATAAAAAATTGACGTCCGAATATAAGGCGCACCCCCGACAGATGGCGTATTCTCAATCTTTTTCCATTTATAAGGTGCACCGGACTATAAGGCGCACATTCAATGAATGAAACACATTTTCCAATTATAATATATAAATATATTCTAAAAAGCTTTCCAAATATAAGTCGCACCCCCAAAGAAAGTAAGTAAATAAGTAATAATAATATACATATAAACATTTTCAAAATATAAGGCGCAGCGGTGTATAAGGCGCACCCCCAATGAATGGTGTATTTTCAAAATGTTTCCGTATATAACGCGCACCAGACGATAAGGCGCAGCTTCAATGAATGAAAAAAAAAAAAAATCCAAATACAGTACATAAATAAAAAATAGATGTCCGAATATAAGGCGCACCCCCGACAGATGTCGTATTCTCAATCTTTTTCCATTTATAAGGTGCACCGGACTATAAGGTGCAACGTTAACGTACACGTACAAAGTGACTTTTAATGGTGTTTCAATCACTACTTTTATCCAATGTTATGTTCTCTCACCGCCTCCATTAAAATGTTCCGCACAAAAGTGTAAAAAAGTCAAAGATGAGGCCACAGAGCGGAATGTTTTGGCTCTTCGTGGAAAGAAATGGCTCCGCTTTTGTCAATGTTCTGATTGTTCATAACAGAGCCAGAGGGGAGGATTGGGGGGTGGTCTTCATCTTTTTTTTTTTTTGTGGAGGTCTGAAGCGCTTTCTGTCTTTCTTTTTATCCCATCAAGTCATCCAAGAAGAAAAAAAAAAGCCAAGAATGCTTTCATTCAGCACCAGCAAGAAACTCCTGGTTTGTCTCAGCACACTGAACAAGGCGACGTGCTACACGAGGCATGACACAAGGAATGTGCCATAAAGGCCAACCTGTGCACATGTGAACAAATCAACACGGAGAAAAGAATCATGGGTCTCGTGCAAAGAACTAAAAGAAGCGACGCACTGAACCCCAAAGGATGTCATGTGGAATAAGAAACTAGCAAGCTATAGCATATACCGTAAAACTCGGGTGTCAAAGGTAAGGCCCCGGGGACTAAATATGGCCCGCCACATCGATTTATTCAGTCCGTGAAATAACTCAAACTCGAAAAATTCCATCATGCAGACCAAAATGTCACATTGCCCCATGTAAATCACAATAAGTCAGTATTTTTTACTTCAAATTTGAAAAGTAACGTATTTTCCGGTGTATAGGGTGCACGGGAGTATAAGGCGCACCCCCGTTGAATGGTGTATTTTCAATTTTTTTCCCATATATTAGGTGCACCGGATTATAAGGCGTTCCTTCAATGAATGACAAAAGTTTAGTAAATATATAAATAGAAAAAGGTATTCCAAATATAAGGTGCACCAGTGTATAAGGCGCACCCCTGTTGAATTGTGTATTTTCAATTTTTTCCATATATATAAGGTTCACTTGAGTATAAGGCGCACCTTCAATGAATGAAAAATGTTTTCCAAATATAATATAGTAATAGATAGTTTCCCAAATATAAGGTGCACCAGTGTATAAGGCGCACCCCCAATCAATGGTGTATTTTCAAACTTTGTACATATATAAGGCGCACTGGACGATAAGGTGCACCTTCAATGAATGAAATAGGTTTTCTAAATATAATATAGTAATAGATAGTTTTCCAAATACAAGGTGCGCCAGTGTATAAGGCGCACCCCCAATGTTTTGTTCCAAATGTATATACAACTTTCTTTTTGCACCCCCCAACCCACCAAGTAAAAAAATGAGTGGACAATTTATATTTCATATTAGCTATCTAGCTAGTTTGTATCTGTTAGCTATATAGATATAGCACTAGCTAGCTAGCTATTTGAGTCAGCAAACATATTAGCTATCTAGCTATCTATCAGCTAGCTAGCTTTCTATCTCTTTGAGTAACTTCCGGGTTGAGCGAACGCTGGCGAGTGTGGCTGCCGCTGCTCACCCACAGAAAAATGCACAAAATGATCTGATGTTTTCTCCAAAAATGGAGAAAAAAAATTCAAGTATGAAGAAAGTGAGAAAATCTAAACAATTTAAAGATGGAATAAATGCCGCCTCAGCAAGTTTTATCCGCGAGCGCTTAAAAGACATCCACCAGGGTGTCGGTTCCACGCCGTGCCTTGCGCGCTTCCTCAACGGACACACGCCGCCCGCACTCGACGGATTGCATAAAGAACTTTTCATTCCGTTTCTTCTGTCCACTCATGTGGCGCTGTTGTGGTTGTGTTTTTTTTTTGGGGGGGGCGGGGCTTGTGGAGGGGGCGGGGCTTGTGGTCAGCCATGGTGTGAGGCAAGTTAGCACCTCACAAGAAGCCTCGCTGTGTCGTCTCGCAAGAATGTCGCCTCTCAACTGCATGACACGCACGTACACACAAATACATTGTTGTTGTGTGTGTGTGTGTGTGTGTGTGTGTGTGTGAAGCGCAAGATGGTTAAATGAAGGCTTTGTAGTGTGTGTGTGTGTGTGTGTGCGTGAGTGTGTGCGTGAGTGTGTGTCTAAATTCGCCTCTGGTTGCACAATTCAAAATGAAGGAAACATTTTCAGCAAACCGCCGCCTCTCATGGAATAAAGCAAAAAGAGAGAATATGGAGTAAAGGTCGCAATGTGAAATTCCGGTAGGAATAGGAATTAAAATATTGAAAGGATTTGACGGTGTATAAGGTGCACTGGAGTATAAGGCGCACCTTCAATGAATGGTGTATTTTCAAAATGTTCCCCATATATGAGGCGCACCATCAATGAATGAAAAAGGTTCACCAAATATATCAGTATAATTTTTTTTCCAAATATAAGGTGCGCTGTAGTAGAAGGCGCACCCCTAATGAATGGTGTATTTTCAATTTTTTCACATATATAAGGTGCACCGGTCTATAAGGCGCTCCTTCAATGACTGAAAAAAGTTTACCAAATATATAAATACATTTTTATCCCCCAAATATAAGGCGCACCGGCGTATAAGGTGCACGCCTATTGAATGGTGTATTTTCAAGCCTTTTCCCTTATAAAGGGTGAACCGGACTATAAGGCGCACCTTCAATGATTGAAAAAAAGTTTTCCATAAATTTCCCCCTAAATATAAGGCGCACTGGCGTATAAGGCGCACCCCCAGTGAATGTTTTTTCAAACGTTTTCCATATATAAGGTACACCTGCATATAAGGCGCAGGTGTATAAGGCGCACCCCTAATGAATGGTGTATTCTCCAACTTTTCCCCACATATAAGGCGCACCAATCTATCAGGCGCACCTTCAACGAATGAAGAAAGCTTTCCAAATATATACATAGATTTTTTCTCCCTAATATAAGGTGCACCTGTGTATAAGGCGCACCCCCAATAAATGCTGTATTTTCAATTTTTTTTCATATATAAGGCGGACCTGGATTATAAGGCACATATTCAATGACTGAAAAAAGTTTTCCAAATATATATCTCAAATTTTCCCCCCCAAATATATGGCGCACCGGCGTATAAAATGCACCCCCAAAGGATGTATTTTCCAACTTTTTGCCATATATAAGGTGCACTGGAGTATAAGGTGCATCTTCAGTCAATGAAAAATTGTTACCAAATATACAAATGGAAAAAACGTTTTCCAAATATAAGGCGCACCGGAGTATAAGACGCACCCCCAATGACTGGTGTCTTTTCAAACCTCTTGCTGTAGACAATCGTCATAAAATACATCAGATGATGCAACGTTAGATCGATCGTATGCAAATTTATCAATGGAAGAAAATATATATACAGTAAAGTCTCGTTATATCGATATTCTCGGGAGTCGGAAAAAATATCGATATAACCGGACTATCGATATATCCGATCCTGCGGCATGTAAATTTTCTCCTTGCGTTCATAGAAATAGTATCGTAATAAGCAGTACTATCGATATAACCGATATCGATATAACGAGACTTTACTGTATTCCTGAACCTCTCAAAACCAACACAGCGATTACAACAAAACATTTTTTTTTTTGGGGGGGGAGGATCTAGAAAAATTCCTCAAACCTGAAACAGGTCATGGAGTTCTTGCGGCTGCCATTTTTTATTTTTAATCACTGTATTTTTTCATGATGACGTCATTGTGGACTCCCTCATCAGCATCCCAAATTTCCGTCGACCTCTCGTGAGCCTCACTTCCTGTCAACCAACCAACCCCCCCCCCCCCCTCCTCTCACCCAACCCCAATTCGATGCTTTCCACGCACTCAGCAGGAACTGGGTGATGCTGAGCGCATGATGTTGGGGTTCGACGTGCTATAACACCCCCCACGGTGCCTCTTCTGAATGACTTCACCAGAGCAATGGCGGCATTGTGTAGGGAATCAGGCCGGATATGTGGCCTCGACTGTCAGCTCATGCACCAGCCGCAGCCTTGGCGTGTGTGTGTGTGTTTGTATGACTGGCCTTGTGAGGACCGCTAACATTTGATACCAGACGTAGTGAGGACATTTTTGACAAGTGGGGACCTTTTTGGCCTGTCCTCACAAGTTTTTCATTCTAAAGGCTTCTAGAGGGTCTATATATGCATCTGTTAAAGTTTCAGAGAGGTCCTCACAAATTCACCCAAAATGATTTTTTTGGCGTGTATTTTCATTTCACTTGGATACACACACTTTTTACTCACTGTGTGTGTTTATCTGTGTGTGTGTGTGTGATTGTGGAAAAAGTTCATACCACAAAAAGTAAAACGATATTTTAACCAAATTCACTATAGGGTTGAGGACTTTGAATGTAGCCATTCAGAAACCTCACTCCTGCTGTTATTTGAGTTTCAAGTCCACTTTTTATTGCTTTGATTTGAAAGAAGTTGAAGTGGGAGATGGGGTGACATTTAGTCTTCAAATGGAACACTAGTTCTTCTCTAAACTTAGCAGCAATGGTGGTCCTCACTCCTTATCTGGAGTTATCCAGGACCTCACAAAACCATTGAAACAGAAATGTGTGTGTGTGTGTGTGTGTGTGTGTGTGCCTCATGTTATTTTCCCCAGAAACATTCCCAAACCGACTGTTTCATCCATTAAGTGTCAAATCGAAAAACTGCTTGTGTCTTTTGGAATTTGACTTTCAGAGAAATGTATTTATTTATTTATATCTATATATTTTTGGGGGAGATCGAATCATGATACACATTCTTATGAAATTTGCAAACTATTTGCAATCTATTTGCTATCTAGCTGGCTGGCTAGCTACCTATCTAGCTGGCTATCTATTAGCTATATTAGCTGGCTAGCTATCTAACTGCTATCTATATATCTATGTATTAGCTATCTAGCTGGCTATCGCGCTATCTAGCTGGCTATCTATTACCTATCTAGACATTCTTATCAAATTTGCAATTTATTTGCAATATATTAGCTATCTATTAGCTCTCCAGCTGTCTGGCTAATTATCGACCTGTTTGGCTAGCTATCTAGCTGGCTATCTATTAGCTGTATTAGCTGGCGAGCTATCTAGCTATGTATTAGGTACATTAGCTAGCCAGCTAGCTAGTTGGCTATCTATTAACTATCTAGCTGGCTGGCTAGCTATCTAGCTGGCTATCTATTAGCTAACAAGATGGCTAGCTAGCTTTCTATCTATTTGAGTTACTTTGGGGTTGAGTGAACGCTGGCGCGTGTGCCTGCCACTGCTCACCCGCAGCAAAAAAAACATATCCCGCAACTGTAAAGTGACCTTGAGAGGTTTGAAAGGCGCTTGGAAATTAAATGGATTATTGTTTTTATTATATCGTATCTACCAAATTTCACATTTCAAAATAAAATCGCCTTCAAGGTTCAATATTGTTGATTAGATTCCATTTTGGACCTTCAAAAGTTAGCCACTACATTTGAAACAAAAATGGCAGACTTCCTGTTTTTTCATGTATAGCTTTTGGAGATTTTTTTTCCATACATAAACGTTTTGATAAGCAAATTTCACATTAAAAATGTGTACTTTGTTTCAAAACTGGAGCTTCTCCCAAGCCAATTTTGCCAACCCCCATTTCCGAGAACACCAAATCACTCAAAACCAACCGACAAAGCAATTTGGCTTGCTCGCTCAGGCCGTAAAAAAAAAGAAGGAAAAAAAATAGAATTGTCAACAATATGTCGGAGTCCAAACGTAAGCAATTGTTTGCGCTGGGCTTAACGGGCAGATTTCCTCGGGGAAAGCCAACCCGACGAGGACCCGACGAGGACCCGACGACGCGTTGGTGTCCAGATGGCCGCCAAAGACAAACGGCAACACAATCTTGTCGGTAAGCTCCACAAACAGCGCAAAACATGCTACGGCGGTAGTGGTGGACGTGGTGGCCGCGGCGCCATGGAAACGCTGGTCGGGGCAGTCGCATCCGTTCTTATTACCCACAACCCACTTTCAATTCACACCAGAAGAGGAAGAGGAAGAGGAAGAATATCGTTGAGAAAGACTAGAACAAATACGTAAATAAATAAATTAAAAAAAAATACAATAAAAACATTAAAACATTAAAACATTAAAAAAATGTAAATAAATAAATACATAAATAAACAAATAAAAGATAAATATTTCAATTGGTCCCCTTCACAAAATTCCCTATAAAATCTTTTTTAAGAATATTTATTTTAAGAATATTTTTATCACAATTTTTTTCTTATCCTTTTTAAGAATATTTAATTTAAGAATATTTTGATCACAATTTTTTTCTTGTCTTTTTAAGAATATTTAATTTAAGAATATTTTGATCATTTTTTTCTTATCTTTTTGAAGAATATTTAATTTAAGAATATTTTCATCACAATTTTTTTCTTATCTTTTTGAAGAATATTTAATTTAAGAATATTTTTATATTTTTTTTTCTCATCTTTTTGAAGAATATTTAATTTAAGAATATTTTTATCACATTTTTTTTCTTCTTTTTTAAGAATATTTAATTTAAGAATATTTTGATCATTTTTTTCTTATCTTTTTGAAGAATATTTAATTTAAGAATATTTTTATCACATTTTTTTTCTTGTCTTTTTTAAGAATATTTAATTTAAGAATATTTTGATCATATTTTTTTTTCTTATCTTTTTGAAGAATATTTAATTTAAGAATATTTTTATCACATTTTTTCTTGTCTTTTTTAAGAATATTTAATTTAAGAATATTTTTATCTTTTTTAAGAATATTTAATTTAAGAATATTTTTATTTTTTTTTATCTTTTTTAAGAATATTTAATTTAAGAATATTTTTATCATATTTTTTTCTTGTCTTTTTTAAGAATATTTAATTTAAGAATATTTTTTATCTTTTTTTCCTTATCTTTTTGAATATTTAATTTAAGAATATTTTTATCACATTTTTTTCTTGTCTTTTTTAAGAATATTTAATTTAAGAATATTTTGATCATTTTTTTTCTTATCTTTTTGAAGAATATTTAATTTAAGAATATTTTCATCACAATTTTTTTCTTATCTTTTTTAAGAATATTTAATTTAAGAATATTTTTATCATTTTTTTTCTTATCTTATTTTATTTTTTTTATGCCGATTAATACACAGTATGCATAATATTTGTCCATATACTAATGTTTTTACCATATTTTTTTCTCATGAAATTGCAACCATTTCCTTAATTTATATCCCCCCCCCCCCCCCACGCATTAAAATGAGCTGCCTTCCACCCCCACAACGGCGCAGTAGGGTGTGGCATTCATCCTCAATCAACGACACAGACATCCAAGCCGAACGAGACATTGCAAGCGAGGCCGTAGCTCTGCTTTAAACACGGTGGGCCATCGACCCGCCGGCCTCGCCGTCGACCGACCGGTCGCTGCGAGAAAAAAGAAAATAAAAAATGATATCATTTGCGGCCGGCGCTCCTTTTGTAAGCTGACCCAGAAAAGTGCACGGGGGTCTCTTCATCTCCGCCGCGTCCGATATCGATTTCCGCTGAGGCTAATGACTTTTTATGTATGTAATATATGAGGCGGCGTTTGCTCACCGCCGCCCACTTTGGCTCAAACCCGTTGGGGGACTCGTAAGAGGGGGGGGGAGTCGAATATACGTCGCGCTATCACCTCTGAGGCCACAACGTAGCTTAGCGAACTAGCGTTTCATTTCAGCCCGTGTTGTCAGCGTTTTTTTTTTTGAAAAAAATAAAAATACAATTTTGTTTGTTATCTTTGACACTAAAATAGAGTCAATGGACACTTGATGGCGACGCTGACTTTTGTCAATGGAAGGTACAGTGATACAAACAAATGGCGAATCCAAAATGGAGAACTTTGTGTTCAAAGTCAGGCATGGGTCCGTGACCTTCAGACATTCTAATTTCTATCTAATATATTGCTAATTACAGTAAAGTCTCGTTATATCGATATTCAAGGGAGTCCGAAAAAATATCGATATAACCGGGACTATCGATATATCCGACCCTGTTTGCATGTAATTTTCTCCGTGAGTGCATAGAAATAGTATCGATATAACCAGGACTATCGATATATCCGATATCGATATAACGAGACTTTACTGTATATCATACATTATCATATCTAATTTTGATATGTTTATTCAATTTCTTGTCAATTTCTTGCGATTCGCCGCAAAATGTCCGCCAGCAAGCAAAATGGCCGATTCCCGATTCAATCCACGGCATTGGTTCTTCAGACTTTTTTTGTGCACTGAAAAGCCAAGCTCCTCCTCCTTGACCCCAATTGATGTTAGCGGGTGAAACCAGTGTTACAAGGAAGCAAGTATAAGTCTGTAATGCGAATAAACATCCTTGCGGACGAGTGCGATAATTGTATGCATGAACAGCGTTGGACGTACGGTTATGCAAATGCGGCCCGTCGGCTGGACAAATGCCACTTTGCTGGTTGAGTGCTGGTGAGAAGCCCTCCAGTAAACGGGAGCATCACACCAGAACGAGATACCCACTTGGACATTTCACCCTGAGGGTCTTGTCCATACGTCCTCACTATACATAAATACATGCAAGTGTGTGTGTGTATGTAAATATGAATCATAACATATATGTGACCTATATGTTGGAATGGAGTCATTGCAGCCCTAATGGAATGGAAGCGTGAGGAGAACGTTTGTCCATAGCGTTAAGACAATTGGACACTGAAGAGAACGCTTGGTCTTGAAACCCTGGTGAGAAACTGAAAATGTGTCTTCAGAGCCAGATTATATAGAGCAAAACCCTGTCCTGAAACACCTAAAACCCACTTCTAACCTTATTTAGAACCCCGAATCTATCTTGAAACCTGACCAAATTCGATTTTGGAACCTAGCGGTTGGTTCTTCTGAAAATTGAACACTAAAACCCTCTTCTAACCTTATTTAGAAGCCCCAACAATCTGTCTTGAAACCTGACCAAATTCTAGTTTGGAACCTAGCGTTTGGTTCTTCTGAAAGTTGAGCATTAAAACCCTCTTCTAACAGTATTTAGAACCCCCTACAATCTATCTTGAAATCTGACCAAATGCTAGTTTGGAACCTAGCGTTTGGTTCTTCTGAAAATTGAGCACTAAAACCCTCTTCTAACCTTATTTAGAACCCCTACAATCTCTCTTGAAACCTGACCAAATCCTAGTTTGGAACCTAGCGTTTGGTTCTTCTGAAAATTGAGCATTAAAACCCTCTTCTAACCGTATTTAGACCCCCCAAATCTATCTTGAAACCTGACCAAATTCCAGTTTGGAACCTAGTGTTTGGTTCTTCTGAAAGTTGAACACTAAAACCCTCTTCTAAGCTTATTTAGAACCCCCTACAATCTGTCTTGAAACCTGACCAAATTCTAGTTTGGAACCTAGCGTTTGGTTCTTTGTCTTACCTCAACCAAAACCAGGTCAGCGCCATGTCTCCGTGTCAGTGGCCATCTCCCGACCCAGAGGTTGACGGTCTGATCTCCAGCCATTGCAAAAATGGAAGTGTCCTTGAGCAAGGTACTGAACCATCTGCTGCACCGTCATTAGCTAAGTTACAGAAAGCGCTTTGAGTACCAAAATTCGAAAAGGTCCCATTGACCATCGAAAACCTTACTCTCAAACCCTACTTTGAAGCGCAACCTCTCTATGAAATATGCTTTTCTTGATTTAGTCCTCACGCCAAAGTACGTTTTGAAGACTTAAGCAATCACCGTGCGCCATATTGCCCATCATTCTGCTTTTAGTACGGCGGCGACATTTTAACGGCGCAACAAACGAGCAATCTTAGCGCACGCTAACGACCCGGCGCTCTGTCGGCCCGAGAACTCATCAGACGTCCGCGATGGGTCTCGGTTGGCCTCGGGGGTCTCAAAAGGGCATCACACAAAGATGATCTCCGACGACATCGCATATTAGCGATAACGGTGTCACGCCGGCGAGCAAATGACTAGCGATTAAGTGCGGGTATGATTAGGGAAGTTAGCGCTAAGGAAGTTAGCATTTTTTTCACCATTCAGCTCTATTTTGGGTTGATCAAGCAGAACTTTGTAGCATGATCTGGATTTAGCATTGCGTTTCAGTGGGCGGGTCCCCAAGGATGATTTATCCGCCTTTGCGGGAGACAGAGCGTGTCCAGATGTTTGGGTGGGAGGTCAAAGGGCATGGCTAACGGCAGGGTGGGGGTAGGACGGTAGCGTAGCCTGATACCCCCGCCCCCCTCGATCTGAATGAGGGCGGCCATATTTTCCTGGAAAACGAGTTGATGGATTATTTGGAGAAAATTGCTCTTTGTGGTTTGATCACGTTCCGATCGATCGGCAACCGATCACCAAAATCAATCATCTCTGCAATGTCCTTTGGACTGCAAATTTAGGACACGAGGACATGGACGCTTTTGCTTCAAGCAGACTGATCTTGAGTTTCAAGTAACTCAGTGGCAAACGTGAACTCGATCATCAGTTCATATACAGGCAAGATTAATCAATTATAAAAATCATTGATTCATATGTTAATTAATTAAATCTGTTAATTAATCATTAGCGAGCAGCCTGAAAAATATGACGACTGAGTCAATGTGATGGACGTCCGTCACGGCTGAACTCACTCACTCATGGACAAATTCTGTTAGTTTTTTTTTTTCATGCTTAGGTGCTGATAAAGCGCTGGTCAGACCTCTGGCAATGTTTTTGTCATATTCCACAAGGAGGAAAGCATTTTCGTTTTGTCCATGTTAGCGCTTTGCTACAGGATTAGCTGTTGTTAAAGCTCTATATAAACCAATATGAATATATTGTATTTTGTACAGCCACCCCCATTTCAAGCTCAGATAACTCCAGATCCATATAACTTAGGAATTAACTCTTTTTTTCTGAGCGTTTATGGTTTTTAACGCTGAATTGAATGCTTATGTCATCCTAAAACTCAATATTCTGTGGCTTCTGCAATTTGAGTCAAAATGACAAAAACCCTGGCACTGCAGTAGACACATTTTTGCACATCTGGCAGTCAATGAGTGAAATAAAGACAAAGTTACTGCAAATAAAGTGAGTTGAGGAATTTCGTTGGGAAAAAGTGCTTTGAAGCCATCTTGCAGCATTTTAGTGGCAAGGAACTGTGTTGGTGTGAGCTGAGTAGTTTCACGGAAGAAAAACGTGCTTTTGTAGCATCTCAAGAACAAAGTTGAAGTGAGTTTAGGAGTTTTATCCGAACCACCCAAAAAGTAGGGTGCTACCAGAATTATCTTTTTGTCCATATTAGCGCTTTTGCTACAGCTTTAGCTGTTGTTCAAGCGCTATCTAAACCAACATGTATGTACATGTATTGCATTGTATTTTTGGACTGCTGCCCTCATTTCAAGCTCATATAACTCCAGACCCATATAACTTAGGAATTAACTCTTTCTAACGCTGAATTGAACATTTATGTAGTCCCAAAACTCAATATTCTGTGGGCCTTGGAATTCAAGTGATAATGACAAAAACCCTGGCAATGGCGGCCATTGGCTTGCCTCTCCTGGTCTTTTCTCTCCGGTGACCCGGCGCTATGACGACTTTCAAGTCATAAGGGAAGCCAAATGAAATCCATCCCAATACGACTTACATCAACCCCCAATGTTACACCCACCTCAGCGGATCTCATTTCCTACACTGACTCCATCACTATTTACGCACACACACACACACACACACACACACACACACATGGAAACTCTTCCAGAAATCTCCAGAATGTGGGAGTGGGCCTACTTGCAGATGTTACAAAAATGCCCCCCCCCCCCCCTACCCACCCCACTCTTACACACCCAAACAACTCCTGACCTGCACCCCACCCAGTCCCGGATGAGAACACCCTCCTGGTTCTCTTCTAGCGGACCTTCAACTGCGCAGACATACACACGTAGCAACTGTTTGGTCGCACATGTCACACATTTGTCACAGATACACATACACAAACACACACACACACACACACACGCAAACAAACAAACATACTCTAATTTTTGAATGTCTACACACACACTCATATTTTTACATCTCTACACACACACGCGCACACACACACTCTTATTTTTACATGTCTACACACACACACACACACACACACACACACACACACACACACACATGCTCATATTTTACATCTCTGCACACACACACACATTCCTGTTTCAATGGTTTTGTGAGGTCCAGATAACTCCAGATAAGGAGTGAGGAGCACCGTTGCTGATAAGTTTAGATAAGAACTAGTGTTCCATTTGAAGACTAAATGTCAGCCCATTTCCAACTTCAACTTCTTTAAAAACAAAGAAATAAAAAGTGGACTTGAAACTAAAATAATTGCGGGAGTGAGGTTTCTGAATGGGTACATTCAATAGCTATTCAGCTATCTAGGTAGCTATCTATTAGTGACTGTATCCTGTGACTGTAAAGTGACCTTGAGAGTTTTGAAAGGCGCTTATAAATGAAATGTATTATTATTATTATTATGGTATAAAATGTTAGTGGTCCTCACAAGACTTGTCATGCAAACACACACACACGCACACACACGCAATTACAGTGACAAATGAAAGCATGAAAAAAAAGGCGATGAAATACAAAAGGAGATAAACTTTGGGGCTAAAACATGACGAGAAACAGCCTGCCAGACAAAAGTAATCAAAGTCAGATTGCAGCACATCATCAACTAAAATGAAAAGCCAAGCCAGCAATCGCTCGTATTTCACACCGAGCGATTTACAACATTTGACCTGGAGACTCCAGATTAAAAACGTTTTGCATTTTGGAAAAAAAAAAAGCAGCTCTTATTTTGACATGACGTGGGGGACGGGGGGACGGGTAGGGGAGGGGGGGGGGGTCTGATCATGTATTAAAAAAAATGACATTGACTCCTCATTTCCATCTAGGAGAATTTCATCAAAAGTGAGAACATGCTGGAGTTTGTGAAACATCTTTGATTCATTATGTCATCATTAATCTCCAAGACCCCCCTGACCCCACTGCCCCCCCCCCCCTTGGGCTGCCTGCACATTTATTATGATTTTTCATTCATTTTCTCACTTCTCAGTCATGGCGCATTTTTGTCATTTATCAAGCTACAATGTTTCATATGCGCGACGCGAGATTGTCCACTCAATGACTGCAAGCACGACTACACACACACACACACACACACACACACACACACACACACACACACAATCCATTCCCGGCTTGAGGCGAATATTGAAAATCGATGCATGTACGACACGACAGCTTTTCCGAACTTTACACGAAATTAACGTCAACATTTAGCCTCATTAATAATTGCGTTCCAGAAAATAAATTCTTTGCGACGCCAAACGGCAGCGCCGGAGCAACCTGGGATGGTGGTCGTCATGGCGACGGGGTGGACAAGGGGGGTGGGGTCCAAGGTGGTCGAGGGCATAACGAGGTCGCATCACATAGCGCAATTAGCAGCTAGCTCATTAGTGTATATTTACCAAAAAAAAAAAGGATGCCGGTGTGTTTGTGTGTGTGTGTGTGTGTGTGTGTGTGTGTGTGTGTACGACTAGTCTTGTGAGGACCACTAACATTGTATACCATACGTAGTGAGGTCCTTTTGACCGGTCCTCACAAGTCTTTAATTCTAAAGGCTTCTCGAGGGTCTATATATGCATCTGTTAAAGTTTCAGAGAGGTCCTCACAAATTCACCCAAAATGATTTTTGGTGTGTATTATCATTTCACTTGGATACACACACTTTTTACTCACTGTGTGTTTATGTGTGTGTGTGTGTGTGTGTGTGTGTGTGTGTGTGTGTGTGTGTGTGTGTGTGTGTGTGTGTGTGTGTGTGTGTGTGTGTGTGTGTGTGTGTGATTGTGGAAAAAGTTCATACCACAAAAAGTAAAACGATATTTTAACCAAATTCACTACAGGGGTGAGGACTTTGAATGAACCCATTCAGAAACCTCACTCCTACTGTTATTTCAGCTTCAAGTCCACTTTTTATTGCTTTGTTTTTAAAAAAGTTGAAGTGGGAAATGGGCTGACATTTAGTGTTCAAATGGAACACTAGTTCTTCTTTAAAATTATCAGCAACGGTGGTCCTTACTCCTTATCTGGAGTTATCCGGACCTCACAAAACCATTGAAACAGGAATGTGTGTGTGTGTGTGTGTGTGTGTGTGTGTGTGTGTGTGTGTGTGTGTGTGTGTGTGTGTAGACGTGAAAATATGTGTGTGTGTCTGTGTGCAGAGATGTAAAAATATGAGCATGTGTGCATGTGTGTGTAGACATGTACAAATATGTGTGTGTGTAGACAAAATATATCTGTGTGTGTCTGTGTAGACGTGAAAATATGAGTGTGTGTGTGTGTGTGTCGTCAAGGCAACCTTCCTCCGGCCTGGCTGGAGAAATAGGCTAGCCGCGTAGGATTAAATAATCGAAGACAATGCAGCGTTGTTGTTATTAAAAAGGCTTTCTTGTATCCCGCACGGATGATGTCTTATTGTATAAGGTTATGAACTTCGTATTATGACAAACAATGTGACATACGTTCCATATAAACACAAAACAAAGGAGGTCAGCGTACGCCAGTAGACGGATGGTGGGCGGCCATCTTGGTTCGAGTCCTCAACATTTTGGCTTCGACGAGTGAAGCCATTTTCCAAAAAAGAAAATGGCTTCCGACATTTTTTTTTGTCCTCTATTCTCCGCCCCCAGTCTTCGGTTAAAGCCACGTGATTGGTCAAGAACGCAGCAGTGAGGGGAGGTGGTTTGAACATTAAAGAGACAGGCAGATGACAGAGAGTCAGAAAATGGATAGAAAACAGTGCCATTTTGACTCATTTCAATTTTGATAGTTCAAAGGCAGAGTGTAGACTGCAAGGTTAAAATTCCCATTAATCATGCTCCACAAATAACCCGTACAAGCCATCTGTACACTTGATGCAAAAAGCTATCAAACCAGCTAAACAGAACACAATTGATGAGGAACAAGGTAAAATGATGGCAGAGAAAGCACCTCCAAGGGATCATTCCTCAAGATGGTGAAAGAAGAAGGCTACGTTCCTCATCAAGTGTTTAATGCTGATTCCATCAAGCCATCAACGACCATCACAAAGGTAAATAAAACGCCTTTATTATACAGTACAGTTTGTTTCTTTAATTATAATACCATAGCACATTTATTATACATAAAATAAGGTATATTTTGTGTAGTTTTAAGGCTTAGAAAATTAGAAAATTATGTTTTATGGGGACCTGGGAACGGATTATTCTCATTTTAATGGTTTCCTGTGGGAAATTATTTTTTGCGATACACACTTTTCGCCTTACACACTCTGTCTGAGAACCAATTAAGTTCGTAAGCCAAGGTCTCACTGTATTTTGTGTTGACGTTGCAGGTGAGCATCTCGCGTGACATTATTAGCGCCATCGAACGACGTTAAATTGCCGAAAAAGCTCGTTAAAAGGCTGATAGGGCAGTCGAGCGAAAGCCAGCGGGAAATGACGGTATGGAAAAGTGCGGGTGTGCAGGTGGGGGTAGTAAGCTAATTAAATCAGCGTCATGGGTCGTGGTGGGCGGTAAAGATTAGCATTACGGCCTCCATTACCCCGGCTGATTGTTTATGGGTGCGGTAGTGGGGCGGAGGGGGGGTTACGCCACCAAATTGCTTGGCGGTGCCCGTTTTACCAACCTCGGATGCTTTTTTTTTTTCGCCGTCGTAAAATGGAAGCGCAGGAGGGGACTAAAAGCCCACCCCCCTCTGATATCTAATTTTGGCCGCCCAAACGTATAGACGCCGTCATGACGGCGGCAAACCGCACGCTGACTTTTCACCACTTGAAACTTCAACGGCAACTTTGAGGATGTTTACTTCCCTGGGGGGGGAGAAAAAAAATGGCGGTAAATCAGACGGCGGTGGAGGGTTGGGAGGTGGATGAACACTTTCAAAATAAAAGAAACGTTTCTTAGATGAACAATGCTAGTTGAACTCATTCGCAGCATTTGCCTTTTTTTTTACCATGTATCTAGCTAGGTATCTGGTGGCTATCTATTAGCTAGTTAGCTAGCTTTTTATCTATATGAGTTACTTCCGGGTTGAGTGAACGCTGTCGCGTGTGGCTGCCGCTGCTCACCCACAGAAAAACTTATCCTGTGACTGTAAAGTGACCTTGACAGTTTTGAAAGGCGCTTAGAAATGAAATGGATTATTATTATTATTATTAGTATTATATTAATCAATATGTATATTCTATTTTGGACAGCTGCCCTCATTTCAAGCTCACATAACTCCAGACTCATATAACTTGGGAATTCACTCATTTTTGTCCATATACAGTGATACCTCAGTTAACAAACTTAATTGGTTCCCAGAAAGTGTGTGTAAGGCGAAAAGTTCGTCTTCCAAACATTTTTGTCCCATATGAAACCATTTAAAATGAGAATAATCCGTTCCCAGGTCCCCATAAAACATAATTTTCTACTAAATAAGCCTTAAAACTACACAAAATATATCTTTTTTTTATGTATAATAAATGTTTATTGAAGAAATAAACTGTACTGTATAATAAAGTATTTTTGTTTACCTTTGTGATGGTCATTGATGTAGATGCTTTCTCTACTGTAGCACCTTATAACGCGATGCGCCTTATGTATGGAAAACTTTATATATTCAGAAATTATATTTGGAAAACCTTTTTCATTCATTGAACATGCGCTTTATAGTCCGCTGTGCCTTATATATGGAAATAGTTTGAAAATACACCATTCATCGGGGTGCGCCTTGTACTCCGGTGCGCCTTATACACGGGAAAATACAGTACTTCTGATTTTTCTCCCAAATTTAAAAAAAAAACATGGCAGTTGAAGAGAAAAATTTGGATCCACCCTCATTTCACGTCCAATTCTTGGCAAAAACAAAAATGATCCTGCAAACGCGTACTTAGCTACTAGCTAAGTATGCGTTGTCCTTCGCGGGACGACGCCATCATTTTTGACATTTGCCGGCGTTTTATCTGGTGAGCTTTGATCTTTTGTCATTTGGCGTGAAATGGCGGCGCCGTAAATTTCGACGTCTCCTACCAAGGTGGCCGACGCATCTCATTAGGCCTTTTTTTTTGAGGTGGCCTTTTAATCGGAGAGCTTGATTTTGGAGCAAAATGCTTTGTTGGCAAATTGAGAAGTTGTCTCAGGCAATAGAAGAGGTTGAAAAACTTCTGTTGATTTGGATGAAGGAAAAGCAGCTAGCAGGGGACAGTGTGAGTGAGGGTATTATCGACGACAAAGCACGGCAACTTCACTCGAATATCATCAAGAGGCAACTACGTCAACGACCTTCACAAAGGTCAATAAAACGACTTTATTATACTGTACAGTTTATTTCTTTTATTACAATACAATAGCACATTTATGATACATAAAATAAGATATATACGCTGAAAAATGTTTTATGGGGACTTGGGAACGAATTATTCACATTTTTAATGGTTTCTTATGGGAAATAAATGTTCGGAAGACCAACTTCACCTTGTACACACACTTTCTGGGAACCAATTAGGTTCATAAGCTGAGGTATCACTGTATTTAAAAACCTCCATACATAGGGTGCACCGCATTATCAGGGACAACGTCAATGAATGACATATTTTAAACTGGTTTCCATACATAGGGCGCATCACATTATGAGGCGCATGGTCAGCTTTTGAAAAATCTTTTCTTTTCGGTGCGCCTTATAGTGCAGAAAATACGGTAAAACATTTTATAATATTACTATTATTATTATTATTATTATTATTGCTACTATTGTTCTTCTTCGTTTGTTTTTGTTGGTTAGCGTGAAAAAAATTGAATATTATCGTCATTTATACAACAAATATTGTGTGTAAAAATGGACTGTTTGTCGTGACTAAAATTACATTTTATGGGGACCTGGGAACGGATTATTCTCATTTTCATGGTTTCTGATGGGAAATAAATGTTTGGAAGACAAACTTTTCATTTTACACACATTTTCTGGTTGTTTTGAAGAAAATCAAGGCTTTCAACAGACAGGCGACGGCGTTCCCGCGACGCCTCAACCACGTTCGAACCCCGCTGGATCCCGAGGCCTCCGTTGCGGAGCGCCACGCTGATCACAAAATCCATGAAGACGGAACGCGTGCCCGACGGCGACGTCGATACCTGCAACCGGCGCGCCGTTGTTGGGCAAGGTGGGAGTGAATGTATGGAGCCATTAGCGCACTTTGATAGCGACGGCGGCGGCTAACGTGGCTCAGCTCATTTCTCACGTGTTGGCTCGCATTCCATGATGGCCTCCATAAAGATAATGTAGCGTAGCGTATGGCATATTAGCGCATATTCCGCCATATTAGGGCCCCGTTATGGCGTATTAGGTGAAATGAGCTGATTTAGCTGCTGGACGTCATCTGCTAAAACGAGTTGCTGTCTACCTGACACATTGGTGCGCGCTGCTAACTTCCAGACATGAGTAGTCGATGACAGGGCTAGATCACCATTGATTTGGAGGACCGCAGCACTTCAGACTGCTAACACTGAAGCCTTGGCAAATTAAAATTGCAAAGTCTGTAATTTTGCTTAACTCATTCACTGCCATTCCCAAATTTATTCGGGATTGAAAAGTGTGACGTGGAGTGCCTGATAAAGCGCTGGTCAGACCTCTAGTAATGTTTTTTCCTTTTTTTTTATTTGTGATTTTTTTAACACCATTTTTAAAATCGCCATTTTAGTTGTTTTTACATTTTGAAAATTGACATTTTAAATGTTTTACAAAATTTAGAAAATCGCCATTTTATATATATTTTTAGAAAATGTTAACAGTATTTTTAAAATCACCATTCTATGTTTTTTATTGCTTTTGAGACACTTTTTACATTTCAAAAATCACCACTTTTGATTTTTTTTTACAAATTTTGTAAAATCGCCATTTTAGGATTTTTTTAAAACAATTTTTAAAATTGCCATTTTAGATTTTTTTTAACTTTTGAAAATTGCCATTTCATATATATTTTTACAAAATTTTATAAAAATGTTTATAAAATTTACAAAATCGTTATTTTAGAATTTTACTGCTAACACCGTGTACCACCATAAGATTAATAATTTTGAAAGGTGCTTATAAATGAAATGTATTATTATTATTATTATTATTATTATTATTAATTTTATCATCATTTGCTAGCTATTTGCTATCTATTAGCTATCTGGCTAGCTAGCTAGGTATCTAGCTAGCTATTAGCTATCTAGCTGGCTATCTATTAGCTATCAAGCTGGCGAACTACCTAGCTTTCTATCTGTTGTTTGCGCCAATCCGTACCATTAGCTATCAGGCTATCCAGCTGGCTATCTATCTGGCTATCTATCTTTCTATCGAATTGGCGATCTATTAGATGGCTAGTTATCTAGCGGGCTATTTCGCTAACTATCTAGTGGCTATTTAGTAGCTAGCTAGCTAGTTTTTTATTTATTTGAGTTCTTCTGGGGTTGAGTGAACGCTGGGGCGTGTGGCTGCCGCTGCTCACGCACAGAAAAACTGATCCTGGGACTGTAAAGTGACCTTGTCAGTTTTGAAAGGCGCTTAGAAATGAAATGGATTATTATTATTATTCAAGATGCTAAATGTGAAAAACAAAAGAAGATGTCCATTTGTGTGTCGGGAAGGCGTTGGCGATGACGGCGCAATTAGCGTGACTCATTAGCTCTCAGGGAGCATTAGTAAACAATGCCGATCGACATTTTTTTCTTTTTTGCATTATTGATTATGAATTAATGGAGGAAGCGGCCATCCGTAAAAAGCTTTGAGGGATGTGATGGGCTCCATTTAGATGTCACACAGATGAACGTTTAGCCACTTAGCTCGGATAGCCACAAACTTTTTCGCTTTGACTCTATTGCGAATTGATGCTAATCATCAGTCAGAATCGAGGAAAAAAAACGTTAAATGCCTTTTCTTAACTTATTCGCCACCATTACTGAATTTATTCGGGTATTGAAAAGCATGACGTAGAGCGCGATTTCCAAATTTGTTCGTTTTTTTTTTTTTTTTCATGCTTGTGTGTTGATAAAGCGCTGGTCAGACCTCTGGCAATGTTTTTTCCATTCCACAAGGGGGCAGCATTTGCCTTTTGTCCATGTTAGCGCTTTTTTTATAGCTTCAGCTGTTGTTGAAGCGCTATATAAACCAATATGTATGTATTGCATTGTATTTTGGACAGGTGCCCCCATTTCAAGCTCAGATAACTCCAGATTCATGTAAATTAGGAATTAACTCTTTTTTTCAGCTCATTATAACTTCACATATAATGCTGGATTATTGCCGCATATATATTATATATAAATATATAAATAAAACGGATTAGATCGAAAACCGAAACAGCACTTCCCATTGTAACCAATGCGAACTTTTTTAATCAGTTCCAAATCTAGAAAACACGATATTACAATCTGAAAATAAATTTATGGATGGCAAACAATGTCGCCATTGTGTGTGTGTGTTATGTACAAGTGCTAGTCTAGATAAGTGTGTGTGTGTGTGTGTGTGTGTGTGTGTGTGTGTGTGTGTGTGTGTGTGTGTTTTATGACTACAGAACAAAGGCAGTATTGAGTCACGCTGCACAACACATGCACAGCACGCAACAAGCGGATGCTTGTGACACACAAGCCTATGACAATCTCCAAAACACACATATGTGTATACAATCACATGCAAACACACACACACACACACACACACACACACACACACACACACACACACACACACACACACACACACACACACACACACACACAATGCTCATTCCTGCAGTGCAAACTGAAAAAAGGTGTAGCGAAGGAAGTGCTAGATTTGTGTGCAAATATTTGTCATTGCATGCATGTCAAACACTCAAACACGCACACACACACACACACACACCCATCGTATGACGACATGCAAAGATGTGTGTAAATGTGAAAAAAAATTAATAATTCAGGTATGTTCATCATATGTAAGCCAGGCACATATCAAGTTCATAATTAATCACACAATACTTGAATTAACAAGCACAGATTGGCAGTCACTCAAATACACACACACACACACACACACACACACACACACACACACACACACACACACACACACACACACACACACACACACACACACACACACACACACACACACACACACACACACGTCATTATCATCATTCACTTTCTCATACACATAAAGACCATGAAAGGTGCATAATGAATACAACAAATACAGGATTTGCAGCCGTGTGACACACAAACACACACACACACACACACACACACACACACACACACAAGAACGTGCTTGTCTGGCATGTGCGCTGCTGACATTTGTGTAGCACACCTGTCATTTACGCCTGTCTAATTACACAGCCGGATGCCTATCAACACAATAAGCGCCCAACCAAGTGCAACAAAAGAGCGGAAAGGATAGCGTGTGTGTGTGTGCGTGTGTGCGTGTGTGTGTGCATGTGAGTAGATTTGTATTTTTTTACTGCGTGGATTATTCCTATTTGTGTTTTATTTGCCGTCGGACGTTTTGCTCCTCATCCGAAGAGCTTCGTCAGCGAACTAAAGTTGTGCTGGTAACCCTGGCCATCATCCCAATTGTTTTTTAAATGTTTTTTAAATTCACTAAATCGCCATTGTGGTTTAAGTGCTTACAACAGACTTCTTAGGCTGACACCACATAGGCTTAGTCATGCTAATAAGGGGAAATCAGGGCCACGGATAGAACAATAGAGGTAAACCGATTGGAGAGGTAATAAGATTGGCTAGTGAAGTGAATCCAGAGCCAGGGATAGAATAATAGAGGTACTCAGAGTGGAGGGGAAATCAGATTGGCTAATGAGGTGAAATCAGAGCCATGGACAGAACAATAAATTTAAACAGATTGCGTCAGGGAGTGGTCAACTACTCTCCCAACCTCAGAGCAGCGGCCTGGCAACCGACACCTCTGTCCATTATGGATATATATATATATAGGGCCCGGGTTACCAGCGCAATTTTAGTTCGCTGACGAAGCTCTTCGTATGAGGAGCGAAACATCTGACACTGTCAAAGAAGTACAGATGACGGCTGAAGAAACTTTTTCCAATTTTTTTTCTTATATTTGTTTTAAATTTTATTTGTTATGTTTTTTTTGCTGTGTTTTATGTTGACTTTTATTTGTATTTTTTTGTATTTAATTTTTAGTGAGTACAGCCAATCTCAGGTAACAAATATGCTTAGCGTCTACTACATAGAGGACACAGTACAACAATAAGCAAACAGACACAAGCTAGTCTGTTCTTGCCAACACACACATTCAACTCACACCCTTTTGTGTTATTATTGCAGACACACACACACACGTAATCGTGAGGACCTGTCTGAAACTTTAACAGATACATATATAAACCCTCTAGAAGCCTTTAGAATGAAAAACTAGTGAGGACCGGCCAAAAGGTCCCCACTTGTCAAAAATGTCCTCACTACGATGGTATAAAATGTTAGCGGTCCTCACAAGGCATGCCATACAAACACACACACACCTGAAAAAGTACAACGTATCCGAACAATAATGGCTTCAAACTAAAATGGCAGCATTCTTGCGCTTTCTATCATGGTATCTTTTGGTATTTTTAATGTTTTTTTTTTTTTGTGGGTCTACTTGCGAAAGACATTCTTCATTCCAATTTCATGTTTCTACGTGAAATTGGCTCGGGGGCTGAATTTCTCAAGTTATTGCGATAGTCATTAAATTACATTTGGATGATATGCTCAGCTAACATGTAAAAACTAAAAAAAACTCAGATGATTCACAATTTAGTCGTCTAACTGCCATTCATGAACTTATGATGATAATAATAATAATAATAATAATAATAATAATAATAATAATAATAATCCATTTCATTTCTAAGCGCCTTTCAAAACTCTCAAGGACACTTTGCAGTCACAGGATAGTTTTTTCTGCAGGTGAGCAGCGGCAGCCACACGCGCCAGCGTTCACTCAACCCGGAAGTAACTCAAATAGATAGAAAGCTAGGTAGCTAATAGATACATATACTTTTTTGACTCTCTTAGTCAAAAAGGTCAGTGTATTTTGTTTTTCTACTTCTTTCTTTCCTCCTAACTTTGCTGCTGTGTTACATCCGGGTAGCGTGAACGCTGGCGCGAATGGTTGCCGCTGCTCACCCGCGCACAAAAAAAAAACAGTGACTGTAAAGTGTCCTCGAGAGTTTTGAAAAGCGCTTAGAAATTAAATATATTATTATTATTTATTCGGGAATTGAAAATATGACGTAGAGCGCCATTCCCGAATTTGTTCGGGTTTTTGTTTTTTCATGCAAAAAGGATAGAAAACAGTGAAATTTGGACTCGTTTCAACTTTGATAGTTCAAAGGCAGAGTGTAGACTGCAAGGTTAAAATATCCCATCAATCAGGCTCCACAAATAACCCGCACAAGCCATCTGTACACTTGATGCAAAAAGTTATCAACTACGTTCCTCAAGATGGTGAAAGAAGGAGGCTACGTTCCTCATCAAGTTTTTAATGCTGATGAAACCGGCCACTCCATTCCATCAAACCATCAACGACCATCACAACGGTCAATAAAACCACTTTATTATACAGTACAGTTTATTTCTTAACATTATAATACCACTGCACATTTATTATACGTAAAATAAGGTATGTTTTGTGTAGTTTTAACCCTTAGAAAATTAGAAAATGATGTTTTATGGGGACCTGGGAACGGATTATTCTCATTTTAATGGTTTCCTATGGGAAATTCATTTTTGGGATACACACTTTTCGCCTTGCACACTCTGGGAACCAATTAAGTTCGTACGCCAAGGTATCACTGTATTTCTCTTTGTGCGCGCAATCATGGCCGCCAAAGAGACTTCTTCTTTTCACATTCTGCTCTCGTCACGAGCCGTCGACAGGATGTCGCACGGCTCGCCGCCTACCGACACGCACGCACGCACGCACTGTCCACCCGATTTCATTTTTCATTTTCCGTCCACCTTGGGAGGCTTTCTTTTGCGGAATGAAATGCCGACGCGCGCTCGGGAAGCCGTCGCTTTGAAAACTGAAATGGAAAAAAAAAACGTTGTCTCATGAGCGGCGAGGAGAACGCTGAAGGCCAGATGAGATATTTTAAATGTGCTGCTCGAGTGCTGTCGCGTCGAGTGACAAAACTCAAACCTCTGATTGGATGTCAAATCTGGATTACAGCCGCGTCCGACTCCATTATGGCTGCTGCGACAATCCCAAAAAAATCAAGACATATAAATATATATAAATAAACTAATTAGTTCGAAATCCAAAACAGCAGTTCCCATTAAAATCAATGTGAATTTTTTTAATCCGTTCCAAGTCTAGAAAAAACTTTCTTAAAGCATGTTTGAACTATTTTACAGCATAAACTGATGTCAAGTCAAGGCACTTAAAATGTAATGTATTATTATTATTGTTATTATTATTATTATTATTATCAAGTGCAAAATATGACTTTTTGAAAATGTGAATGTATGTAATGTATTATTATTATTATTATTATTATTATTATCATCAAGTGACAAAACTCAAAATATGACTTTTTGACTGGATGTGAAATCTGGATTACAGCCGCATCCAACTCCATTTGGGGAAAATCCACGTTTTTATTCCAGTAGTTCATAGAAAGTGGATGATGCTATGACAAAATAAAACAAATGTATATCAAGAAAAATAATTTGTTCTAAATCCAAAACATCAATTACCATTGTAATCAATGCAAAAATGTGTAATCCGTTCCAAATCTAGAAAACAACCTTTTTTAAAGCACTTTTCAACGATTTTACAACATAAACTGGTGTCCAGTGACAAAACTCAAAACCTGCCGACTCTTCTTGATTAGATCTGCTATCTGGATTACAGCCACGTCCGACTCCATTTGGGGAAAATCCACGTTTTTGTGAAAGTAGGTCGTAGAAAATAGGTGATGCTGGGACAATCATTTTTTTCCTTATAAATTTATACATAAATAAAACATATATACATAAATAAAACCAAATTTGTTCGAAATCCGAAACGGCATTTCCCATTATAATCAATGCAATGTTTTTTAATCCGTTCCAAGTCTAGAAAAACACTTTTTTTAAAGCACTGTTTAACTATTTTACAGGATAAACGAATTGGACGAGAACCCAGACGTTCAAAAACCAAAGTTTGTGTGCAAAACAACCTTTGTACAAATATGGAAGTCTGAACATATACTGACAACCCCATTTTATTTTCCACGGCGTCCAAAGTTCACAGCCACGCTATTTTTTTTTCTTTTCTTCGTATCAACTCGGAATGAGTTTCTGTCCTAATCGACCAAGTTTGCCTGCCATCAAACATTCCCGAATAGTTCCCGTCCCCACACATCGAGGTCCCTCCGGCATGGCCCGCCATCATCAGGGCAGGACGAGGACCTTTTTGGATTAACTCAGCGTGAAAACACCTCAGCCCGCGGGCTAATCTGCCAATTAAAGTCGCAAATGTGCTCATTAACGACCACGGCGTGATGCATCGTTGTCGCCATCACACCCCGGAGGATCGTTGCTTACCCAGACGCGGCCAACATTCAAGAGACTTGAATAAAACGTGTGTCGTTACTCGAGAGGCCACAAAGCGGAGACGACGTTGAGGAATCGTGACTTTGCTGCAACCCGCAACCTCAGATGACAAACAAGATCAACAATTTGGGACTTTGGACAACAATTTGCCAACGAAAATTGCCCCAAATTTCAAAAAGTCCCGCGACATTAGTTACACCACCTGCTAGCTTTAATTAGATTAGACATTAGCAACGAAAGATTAAACATTTGAAGTTAGCATGACGTAAGCAGACGAATGACAATGGTGCTCTCCGAATCGGAATTATTTTGAATCAATTACATCCACATATGACAATTAAGATCCGATAACTATTTGTGGATCTCGTTTATAATCATCTGTAGAATTAAAATTGGCTGACATTTAAATATTATATGTGTGTAGATAGATAGCTAGATAGCTCGATAGCTAGATAACTAGCTAGACAGATAGACAGTTAGCTAGATAGCTCGCTAGATAGTTAGCAAGACAGATAGCTAGATAGCTAGACAGATAGCTAGATATTTAGTTAGATAGCTAGCTAGTTACCTAGATACCTAATTAGACAGATAGCTAGATAGCTAGCAAGACAGAGAGCTAGATAGGTAGTTAGACAGATAGCTAGAGAGATAGCTAGCTAGACAGATAGCTAAATAGCTAGAAAGATAGCTAGATATTTAGTTAGATAGCTAGCTAGTTACCTAGATACCTAATTAGACAGATAGCTAGATAGCTAGCAAGACAGAGAGCTAGATAGCTAGTTAGACAGATAGCTAGAGAGATAGCTAGCTAGACAGAGAGCTAAATAGCTAGACAGATAGCTAGATATTTAGTTAGATAGCTAGCTAGTTACCTAGATACCTAATTAGACAGATAGCTAGATAGCTAGCAAGACAGAGAGCTAGATAGCTAGTTAGACAGATAGCTAGAGAGATAGCTAGCTAGACAGATAGCTAGACAGATAGCTAGATATTTAGTTAGATAGCTAGCTAGTTACCTAGATACCTAATTAGACAGATAGCTAGATAGCTAGCAAGACAGAGAGCTAGATAGCTAGTTAGACAGATAGCTAGATAGCTAGACAGATAGCTAGATATTTAGTTAGATAGCTAGCTCGTTACCTAGATACCTAATTAGACAGATAGCTAGATAGCTAGCAAGACAGAGAGCTAGATAGCTAGTTAGACAGATAGCTAGAGAGATAGCTAGCTAGACAGATAGCTAGACAGATAGCTAGAAAACTACCAGCATAAAATTTTAGTTCGCTGACGAAGCCTCTTGGATAAGAAGCGAAACGTCCGCAAGAAGTATAGATGACGGCTGAAGAAACCTTCTCATCGATGGACCGCTTCTGTCCGACTGAGAGCTGACGGAGACGTATTTGTTGTATGTATGAGAAAACAAAAAAAAAAAAAGACATAATCTCGGCGAGACGCACGCACCCTTCTACACATTCCTCACGTGCGTGTGTAATGTCGACTTGTGCCCTTGAAAGTTTCCCTTCGCTTCTTCTTCTTCTTCTTCTTGTTTCTTTTGTTCAAGGGGATTCTTTAGAGCGAGAGAAAGAGAAAAGAAAAGCTCCCCTTGGGGGGCATCTTTTAATCTCGTTTGCACCAAGTGTCAATTTTTTTTTATGATGTGAAAGATTTATTTTACGTGCTCGAGAAAAAGGCGCATAAACACCAGAAAGATGAAAAGGAACCACGGCAACGAAACACGTAGCAGATGTGCGCAAGTTAGCATAGACGCAATGTGAAGAATATTTTGGATACATACTGTAAATAGACCAAACCCGGTCTTGGAATTTAGTGTCTGGAACCCCGATTTTGACACCTGAAAACGTATTTTCAAACCAAATCCTAACATGGCTCAATTTCAACCTCAGATAACTCCAGACCGATATATAACTTATGAATTAACTCTTATTGAAAGGCGCTTAGAAATTAAATGTATCATTATTATTATTAGTAGTAGTAGTATTTCATATTATAAATTATTGACATCATTATTATTATATCACATTATTATTATTATTATTATTATTATTATTATTATTAATAGTATGATCATTATTGTTATTAATATTATTATCATTATTGTTATTAATATATTTTTTTTTAAATTATAAATTATTGATATCATCATTATTATTATTATTATTATTATTATTATTACATATTATATATTATTATGATTATATCATATTATACATTATTATTAATATTTTTGTTTCGACTTTAAAAGGTATTATTTATTATTATTATTATTATTATACACTAATTATTATTACTATTATTATTATGACACAGCTGTTGTTAAAGCACGATAAATATCCATATGTATTGTATTGCATTGCATTACATTCCATGGTATTGCATTGTATTGTATTGTATTGTATTTTATTGTATTGTATTGTTTGTATTGTATTGTAATTGTATTATTATTCTTAGTAGTAGTAATAAACAAAATGAAACTTGGAACTTTTGGACTGCGAGTCACACCCACTATCCACATCAACGTTGCTTATTTTTAGCGACAAAACTGTCGCCGGATTGGCCGCCACGCGTCTCCATCGCCGGCGTAATACCGACGGCGATGGAAACCGAAAACTAAATCAATACGAGGACAAGAAAAAGCAGGTCAGCGGGCGACGCAATCGGCAGCTGCGTTCCATCTGGAGCGACTTGTGGCCCCAAGCTCCCCCCCCCAAAAAAAATCCCGCCCCCATGCTGTTACGTAAACGCCCGGCCTAGCTCGGCTCGGCCGCTGCGGCTACGCTAACTCAGCACAACAGCTGCTTCCTGTTGCGTGCCGTTTGCGCGTCTGATGAGTCGCGTTTGAAAGCAGAAGCCCGTCGAAAAAAAAGTCGCCTGGATCTGGAAAACAGACGCAGGCCAAGTCTAGGACTGCCTCGCTTTGGTTTTTGTGCTGCTCAGCGGCTTCTCGTTTCTTACAGCCTCAGCTTACAAACGCTTTAGCTTACGAACTTTTTGCCTTACGAACATTAAATTCGCGAGAATATAACCTTGGCTTGTGGCGGATAAACACCAAACCACACGGTCGAACAGCGCCACGGAGGCTGGTGGACTAGTTTTCCACACCCACTTTCTCTGAGTGCAGGCATGGTTTGTTATCGAGTGGAGTATATTTGCTATTTTGGGACCGAAAAACCACCACCACTGGCTAGTGTTAAGCCGAAGAGGACACAAAAGAAAATTACGGTCGAGCAGAAGACTTATATAATATACAGCAAATAGATAGCACATAGATAGCTAATAAAAAAGAAAATAGATAGCTAATAGTCAGCTAATAGATAGCAAATAGATAGCTAATAGGCAGCTAATAGATAGCAAAAAGATAGCAAATAGATAGCTAATAGATGGCATATAGTTAGCTAATAGACAGCTAATAGATAGCAAACAGATAGCTAACAGACAGCTAATAGATGGCAAATAGTTAGCTAATAGACAGCTAATAGATAGCAAATAGATAGCTAACAGACAGCTAATAGATAACAAATAGATAGTAAATAGATAGCTAATAGACAGCTAATAAATAGCTAACAGACAGCTAATATATAGCTAATAGACAGTTAATAGATAGCAAATAGATAGTTAATGGACAGCTAATAGATAGCAAATAGATAGCACCCAGATAGCAAATAGATAGATAATAGACAGCTAATAGATAACAAACAGATAGCTAATGACAGCTAATAGATAGCTAATAGACAGCTAATAGATAGCAAATAGATAGCAAATGGATAGCTAATAGACAGCTAATATATAGCAAATGGATAGCCAATAGATAGCTATCTATTAGCTGTCTCCATTTGCTAATAGACAGCTAATCAATAGCAAATAGATAGCTATCTATTAGCTGTCTCCATTTGCTAATAGACAGCGAATAGATATCAAATAGATAGCCAGCAAAATGAACCTCAGCATAAAAAAAAACATCAACTTATGAAGACAAAGCTTTCGTGTTTGAAAGGCTAATTTCAAAATCTGTTTGAAAGCCTAAAATCCAAATACGAAACTCCAAACGAACTTCGAACTGAAACAAGCGAAAAACTTTTGAGCGACGGACGAATGGCGTTCAAGTTGACAACCAATGGAATGGTGGTTATTTCTGCCTCCTTCTCACCGATAGAATCTTTTCCAGACTCTTTTTTTCCGTTTCTGCTTCTCTCATTTCCTGACGTCTCGCGCGCCGTCGTAACGTAGCGTAGCGTAGCGTAGCGCCATCTCCTCCTTCCTCCCGCTGTCATGTGCCAGCCCCCGTTTTGACTTTCCTTGACTGCAACGTTCACCATCTTCATTGACTCCGTGCGTTTCCCCCCCGCCGCGACTCCCTTCTTGTCATCCATTTTTGTGATCTTATTTCATTGCCGTCAAGTCAGCTCCCGCTTCACGCTCAAGTCAAACCCAAAAAAGTCCTTTCATTACCTCCACCGGCCAGTCAACATAAAGTTCACGTGTCATCAAATGTTGCGCCTTTTTTTTGTCATTTATTGTTTTTATTAGTAATGAAGAAAGTAGCCACTAGGTAGCTAGGTAGCTATCTTGCTGGTTATCTAGCTAGCTAGCTACCTAGCTAGCGATCTTGCTATCTAGCTGGTTATCTAGCTGGCTAACTAGCTGGCTACCTAGCTAGCTATCTTGCTATCTAGCAAGCTACCTAGCTGGCTACCTAGCGGGATACCTAGCTAGCAATCTTGCTATCTTGCTGGTTATATAGCTAGCTATCTTGCTATCTAGCAGGCTACGTAGCTAGCGATCTTTCCATCTAGCTGGTTATCTAGTTGGCTACCAAGCTAGCGATCTTGCTATCTATCTTGCTGGTTATCTAGCTAGCTACATAGCTAGCTACCTAGCTAGCAATCTTGCTATCTTGCTGGCTATCTAGGCTAGGTAGCTAGCGATCTTGCTATCTAGCTGGTTATCTAGCTGGCTAACTAGCTGGCTATCTTGCTATCTAGCAAGCTACCTAGCTGGCTACCTAGCTGGATACCTAGGTAGCAATCTTTCTATTTAGCTGGTTATCTAGCTGGCTACCTAGCTAGCGATCTTGCTATCTTGCTGGTAATCTAGCTGGTTACCTAGCTGGCGATCTTGCTGGTTGTCTAGCTAGCTACCCAGCTGGCTACCTAGCTAGCAATCTTGCTATCTAGCTGGTTACCTAGCTGGCGATCTTGCTGGTTGTCTAGCTAGCTACCCAGCTGGCTACCTAGCTAGCAATCTTGCTATCTAGCTGGCTAACTAGCTGGCTACCTAGCTATCTAGCAAGCTACCTAGCTGGCTACCTCGCTGGATAGCTAGCTAGCAATCTTTCTATCTAGCTGCTTATCTAGCTGGCTACCTAGCTAGCGATCTTGCTATCTAGCTGGCTAACTAGCTGGCTACCTAGCTATCTAGCAAGCTACCTAGTTGGATAGCTAGCTAGCAATCTTTCTATCTAGCTGCTTATCTAGCTGGCTACCTAGATAGCGATCTTGCTATTTTTGAAAGGGAAAAAAAACATTGCCAGATGTCTGATCAGCGCTTTGTCGCCATACCCGCAAGAAAAAACAAAACTTGAACAAATTTGGGAATGGCGCTCTACGTCATATTTTCAATTCCCGAATAAATTCGGGGATGGCAACGAATGAATGAATTGATGAGCCCTAATATCGGATGGATATCGTCACAGAACACACCGGAAAAAGTTCTCCAGGAGCCATCTTGGAAATTGAACAGGAAGTGGTTCGTTTTGCTTGTAAGGGGGCCACCATTTTGGTTCAAAGCAGCCATGGTGTTGTCACAACTTTGGATTGGATCAATCAGAAGCAGGTCGCTTGAACAGACAGACAGACGGACGGACGGACGGACGGACGGAGATTTGGGTGTGGTTTCGAATTTCAAAATGTATTCTTAATAAAAATAAATGACGTGTATTAAAAAGAAAACAAATCAAGAAAATCACAACACTGCAGGGGAAACCAGAGCACATCTGTCTTC